>NW_023340241.1:0-4443 GCF_004916995.1 Morone saxatilis
TAATATATAATATCAGACGGAACCAGGGGCTTGTCTTACCAGCTTAGCCCTAGCAAAGCCTTCCTACAGAGCAAATCACGCTCTGCACAGCCTCGCCGTCTCCTCCTCAGCTCCTCCGGTATGGGGTGGAAAATGCCACACGTCCCATTGTTTGTAGTGAAAGCAGCCTCTCCCTTGAATAAACAAGATGTCCACCGCTATGTTGTCTGTAAAAAGTCATTGTATCCATAGGATATATAAAGTTCTACACAGCTAGTATAATATACTGAATTAAAAGTTAAAAAAACACACTTAAAGTACTAAAAACAATCACGACACGTACGGAGCTACTGGATAAGCGTCCTGATCGCGCCTGCGCTGGAGTAGTAAACAACTCTGCTTCATATATCAGTCAATATAATGTTAGCGATCAATATATCAGTCAATATAATGTTAGATCAATAGATCGATGGATATGAACGGTCAGAATGTCAGAGAGAACAGTTGTATCCAGACCAATAGGGCTGAAATGTTTCCTCGAGTAACTTGTTTCCAAAAAATCATCTCTGCAAATTCTTTGCATTATTTAATCCATAAACGTATACAGTCATACACTGTTTAATTATATAGTTATATATAACTATATATATATATATATATAAAACTCTATATATAAACTATATATAACTCTATCCTGACACAAACGACCACCCAGATCAATCCAATCTAAAATGTTAAAATAAGTTACAAACTAAGAAGATAATATCAACAGAAAACATGGTCTTGACCTGCATGTTGACCCCAAAGGTCCAGATGTAGAGGGAGTAGACGGGTTTTCGGAGCCAGGTGGGGAGCTCCACCCCGTTCAGCCGACCCCAGGCCCGAGAGAGGAGGCGGGTCGGGAAGGACCGGTACAACGCCACCTGCAGAACCAAACAGGAACCCACAGGTTAGTCATTATAATCTGGTTCACAGAAGAGGAACATTTCATTAATTTGTTCAATAAATGAAAAGGGAGGTGAAAGAGGAGGTGCTCTGATGTCAAAGCAGTAATAGTGAAGATTTTGTGAATGCCATAATTCTCAGAGACCGCATGAATGCAGCACAGAGACAGTGTTATGGGGTTGGGGGACAGGAGGTCTAATAAGGTCCAGCTGGGTCTCTGTGGAGGAAGGAATTTGTTTGGTAAAATGGTGCAATACAATAAACAGAGAAATATAGAGACAATAAAAAGACACAAAATGTACAAATATAAACGTTATTTAAATGAATGAATGAATGAATGAATGCACAAGTACCAGCTGCTATTAGCTAGTTAGCATTAGCTGACTGGACCCAGACTTAGCAGACACATCAAACCCTGATCCCGAACACATCACAACCCTGAACACATCACAACCCCGAAGACATCATAACCCCGAAGACATCATAACCCTTAAATTAAAGTTATGTTTAGGAAATTATTCCACGACTTTTACTGTATATATTCCCCTCGGAAAAAAAAACTGGGGTCTAGACCTTGGTGACCTCATGACGCAATAGGAAGTAAGGGTTCTCATGTGGACAAAAATCGGTACTCAGTACCAGTGTTTCCACCACTAGCACAGGAGCTTTGGACTTAGCAGCCTCCTTTACTAATAACCACCAGTCAGACAGCAACTGAGCCAATAATGAGTTGTGGAGTTCCTCAGGGTTCTAGTCTGGATCCTTTACATTTCACATTTACATGCTGATGTGTATCTGGTTTTCTCTGTAAACAAGTAAGTAGTGTGTTTATTATGTGTCCGTCCACACAAAGACACTCACTCGGTTCCCAGGTCTCAAGCTCCACCCAAAGCTCATCCTGGACCAGAGACCATGACAACACCCAGTCTAGTAATTACTGTCTTTTAGCTGCTAAACACTCCACTGTGTTTCCCAGCTAGTCAACGGCGTCTGTCTGCTTTTATTCTGAAAACACACGTCACAAAAACAAAAGTAGGAGGCTAAAAAGAGGCTAAAAAGCTCTGCAGAGCTACAGAGACACGTGGCCATAATCAGTACCGGAGAGATCTGCTACAGAAATATTGATTATAGATGCATCAGAGAGGAGGTGAAGAAAGGAGGAAACAATAAAACAAAGACAAAATGAGAACGTTTATATACGGCCGTTCTCCGTCTCCCTTCGTCCAATCAAAAGCCAGACTGGCAGCCGCTCTTACCCGATTGGCCAGCGGCCGCAGAGCGCTGACGGACAGGACGTAGCAGAGGAAGGCAATTGGCCGACGGCGCCAAGGGGAGGGGCGACAAACACAACCACTGAGCGCGCTCAGACGGCGATGGAGAGCCAAACGAGGTTCCTGGAGCCTGATTATGATAATAAGATTTAATGAGTGTGAGGGAGGACAAAGAGGAGGAGGAAGAAGAGGAGGAGGAGGAGGAGGAGGAAGAGGAGCAGAAAAAACAAAAGAATAAAATATTTATTTTAATATATTTCTAGACCCATAGGGTATAGGGAATACAGGGAGAGATGAGACATGAGGGAGGAGGGAGAGAGAGACCCTGAAGGGAATACAGGGAGATAGAGATGGGGGCAGTGCTCTTCAGATTACCAGCTGTTCTCTCTCAGCGGTCTCTCTCTCTCATTTTCTTCTCTCTGTCGTCAATTTAAACGCCTCGGTGTGCTTCCGGCCGTCTGTGGTGCGACGAGCCGTCAGGCCGTTCATGGTGAGGGTTCCCCGCGGCCGCCGGCCAGCGGCGGCAGGAACCTGCTGCGGCAGGCTGAGGAGGAGGAGGAGGAGGCGCTGCGGCGGAGAGAAAAGACCAGGCAGAAAGGATGGAGGAAGGAGAGGGAGGGAAAGGTGAGAGGGAGCAGGAGTGAGACGCAGAACCAACAGCACGATTCAGTGCCGGAGAGACAAGTTAAACAGAGGAAATTCAATATTATTATTATCTTCAAACTTTATTAATTTAACAGCAATTGATGAAATAAGAAAACAAACAAAACAGAGCCTGTCATAATCAAGAATCAATAACACTGGATGAATACAGTGATTGTGTTTGGGGGGAAGGGGGGGGGATTTGTGGTGTGGTGGTTTCTCATGGCAGACAGCTAGTTAGCAGGTCCCAGCTATTTTAAGCGCTTACTCCTTCTGTTCCAGCGTAGATCTGTGCTAACCTGCTAACCAGTTAGCTCTCTGGACCAAACACAGAAAGACACAATCTATAATTCATCAATAACTATATATTTCATTCATCAATAATATTTTCATCCAATTAATCTATATATATCAATAATCATTATATATTCATGATGATCTATATATTCATATAATCTAGATATTTCATCAATATCTATATACCTCATTCAATATTATATATTCATCATATCTATATATTCATCAATATCTTATATATTCATCATAATCTATATATTCATCAATAATTTAATATATTCCATCAATAATTATAATCATCAATAATCTATATATCATCAATATTATATATCTCTCAATAATCTATATAATTCATCAATAATTACTATATTCTCAAATCTATATATCATCAATAATCTATATACTTCATCATATATATACTTCATCATATCTATATAGTTTATCCATCAATAATCTATATATTATCAGATATTATATATTCATCAATACTATATATTCATCAATAATCTATATATTCATCATATCCTATATATTCATCAATAATCTATATAACTTCATCATTCATATATCATCATCAATAACTATATATTTAATCGATCATTTTAGCTTGTGGTGTGTGTGAAGAATCTATACTTTTGTATATTGATCTATTAGACTGTTTATCCACATGTGTAACTCAGCGTTAGTGAGCGTCAGTTACGATGTAACCTACAAATTACAGAAATGAATGAATGAAAAATTCATTAGATTTATTGTATCATGATAAAACAAAGTAAAATTATTTAAAAGATGTAAAATAATTAAAATATTTGAACTATTTAAAATGTGCTCTTTAGTAAATGTGCTCGTGTTGAGCGGTGGTTAGCATTCTGACGATCTCTAGTGTAGCTAAGCTGTGTTAGCCACTGTGCTGCGATTAGCGTCCCTCCTCTTCCCTCTCCTCTAAGCCCGCCCCTTCACCACCTGTCACCCTGTGTGCTTATTCTCCATGTTTTAACTTCCATTCTGTTTCTATCTACACATCCTTTCTCCTTCATTATCATTATAATTATTATTATAATGAAAAATAATTATAAATTATTAAATAAATATGATATAATACAATTCATTATAATATAATTATAATATTAATTTAATGAAGACATAAAATTAATAATAAAATAATAGATAATTATTAGTTATTATTATTATCTATTATTATTAATTATTATTATTCCAGGACAACTCTTGATAGCTAGGTTTCCCGGTACCAGCCCTGCCCCCCCCCCCCCCCAGCTTGGTCCACTATCTCATCAAGGGAAAAAATCCC
>NW_023340242.1:0-2031 GCF_004916995.1 Morone saxatilis
ATCCCCTACCATAAACCCTCTATACTGCATATACACACCTCAACTACTCATCTACCACACATCAATTTGTATTTCATTATTCATTAGTAGATTTAATTAAGGTGTTCTCAAACAGGGTATTGTTTTATGTTGACACGTGTCAAAAGAGGGGAATGTGGGGGATTAAAATGTTAGATGGGTAGTAAATTTATATAGTGTTTAGCAGAGTTGTGTTTTTATGGTAAGGGGATGACTGATGGTCACAGTCATAGGGTCAGATCACAAGACCATTTGTGAGAGAGACCTCAAACCCATCATGTGGAAGTTACATTAGTAATGTAAACAGGACAACAGATGTGTTCCTGTTTGTGATGTACCCGGGGTATATAAGGGAGAGCATTTTGGAAGTTGAGAGAGAATACTCATGATGTGGTTTCTCTCCATGCTGCATGAAATAAAGTGTCTTAAAAGTTCTTCAGAGAACTATCAACTCTCAATTTTGGGAAGAATTTCCACAACATGTCGTGTGAATTACCTTCGGAAGATGAAACGCTGTTGGACATTGTTACATCTGTGCAACAGCATTCAAAGCGACATTCAATCTTGTAAAGAGAATAAAACTGTAGTTTTAATTTTCCTAGGCCTACATCAGCTAGGACATTTATATCTCGTATTGATAGTGAAGAAAATGAGTGTAAGTGTAAAGTAGATGAAACAAATAAGATTAAACAATGTACATATAAAAATCAGGAGGGAAAGAGCTCAATGAAAGAGCTTGCAGCGAACATTCTTGTTAAAATTAAGAAGGCTCTTTCAGACGAGCATGCTAGTTTTGACACGATTTACATCTACATGATCAAATTGCTCCACAGTTTTTGAAATGGCATATCGCGTTGGTAGGAAGACTGAGGTTGTGTTGTAAAGGCAGGCTAATGAAGTTTGGATAAATCAATATAGCAAACCACTATTAAAATGCTGGAATGCTAATATCAATATCCATTATGTTGATGCCTATGCATGTGTAGTTTACATTATTTCCTATATTTCAAAAGGCAGAAAGAGAGATGGGATTGTTAGGAAATGCACAGGGAAGGGAGGCAGGGGGCACAATGTTAAAATGAGTCTGCCTTTAAGTGTGTTAAAACAACAAGGCATCACCACATGATCTTACAACTGAAGATATGTGGATGACTAGTTGTATTGATAGGTATACGAATAGGCCAAGAGATAGAACTTTTAATGAAATGTGTATGGCAACATTTGCATCAGAATATCGCATTCTGCCTAAAACAGAAATGTCTGTGAATAGACTTCAAATAACCAATAATTGTGGTTTCATTTAGAAAAGAACACGTACACAACCTGCAGTGGTTTGTTATGTGCTTTCTGAAACAAAGAACCCGGACCTTTTCTATCAGAGTATTTTGCTAACCCTAACCCTGGTACCCGCTTTGTTTTTCATTTCTAAGCAAGTCTGCACTCTAAACGTTGCAATTCTTGCTCTGGGCAAACAGTGGATGAGCACATAGAAAATAACAGATTTAGCTGTTTAGTAGGGAGCAAGTTGCACAGAAAAGAAAAATAACAGTCCGTGCAGAAGTGACAATCTCTAAGACACAGCTGACTCTTATCAGATTAGACAGTGGTGGCTAATAGGAAGGTTGTCGGCTCCACCTGCCACGTGTTGAAGTATCCTTGAGCAAGATTCTGAACCCTAAATTGCTCCAGATGCTATGCATCTGTGTGTGAATGTGTATGAATGAGTTAGTTTCTGTTCGATGAGCTTTGCCATCACTAATTTGTGTGAAAGGGGTGATGTTGGCACCGTAGTGTATAAATGCCGCTTTTGAGTGGTCGGAAGACTAGTAAAAGGCGTATATCATGTTGTTACTATCGGGTCCATTTTATCATTTTGTTTATTTGAGTGTTGGTTTATCAATCCTAAATGTAAAGTTTGCTGTTGTACGATAGTCATGGTCGAATCTCTCATTATATCATGTTGAGTATTGGAAATTTTTATCTATTGTGTTTTGTGCCAACATGACATTATGT
>NW_023340242.1:2056-2313 GCF_004916995.1 Morone saxatilis
ACAACATGGTGGTGTTGGCATGTATAATGCAGACAATTTGGCAGGTAACATTGTCCCACTATCAAATGCAGTCAATTTGGAGTGTTTGGTTTACAACTGTTACTTATGACATACTTGTAGCATTTATCGGCCACCATGTTATCCTATGTCTTTGTTTAAAGAAAATCTAAGCAAATTACTTGTGTGGGAGATAACTGTTAGGACCATATACATTTACTACCTTTCCTGAGTCAGGGTTGTGTTTTATGGTAGGAAAT
>NW_023340243.1:0-2764 GCF_004916995.1 Morone saxatilis
CTGTCTGTCTGTCTCTCTCTCTGTGTGTCTGTCTGTCTGTCTGTCTGTCTCTCTGTCTGTCTGTCTGCCCTCAGTCCACCCCCCCTCTGTACCAGGTCGAGAACATGAAGGTTCCCACCGCTCTGTTCTCAGGGGGACAGGATACGCTGGCAGACCCCAAAGATGTCGCTGTCCTCCTCACTCAGGTGAGTCCTCTGATCCAACCAGGTCACAGGTCAGAGGTCACAGGTGGTAGACCCCAGAGGATTATTTTAGGATACATTGTCCAATCAGTTACTTCCTTCCTGTTATGATGTCAGAGAATGTGTTAGCGAGTTAGCAGTTGGACTGAGAGAGCTACAGTCTACAGTGAGAGAAAGACGCTCCTGATGTAATCTCTGCCTGTCTGTCTGCCTGTCTGTCTGCCTGTCTGTCTGTGTACAGGTGTCTAACCTGGTCTACTATCAGCACATTGAACACTGGGAACATTTGGATTTCATTTGGGGTCTGGACGCTCCAGAAGTGATGTTTCCCTCCATCCTGAAACTGCTGCAGCAACATTAGTGTGTGTGTGTGTGTGTGTGTGTGTGTGTGTGTGTGTTATGATGTACCTGTACTGATACTCAACAGGTGGATCAGCGTTTTTTTAAAAGCGTGTATTAACATCACGCTAACATGCTGTTTACAGAGGCGGTGTGTGTGAGGTTGTTGACTCATAAACAAACATTTTAAACTTTAATCATTTAAAATAACTGTGATTCTGTGATTTTATTTTGTGAACCTGCGAGCTGCCTCAGCCACACAAACTCATATTTGTGGAACTCTTATTGTGAAAATCTGTAGCCAATCCAATCACATGCCTTGAATTGTGGTGGGCGGGGCTAATCCTTTAAAGTTATCTACATCATATTTTAATCTGTTTGTATTTCTGATGAACCAGATTTCATTAAACAATGAATCTCATCATAAACAAAATAACGTGTTTTTGTTAATAATCAATTTTATTTTGAAATAAAGAAATCTTTAATTTGAAATGCATCAATATTTATATTTTACATTCTTACTTACAGATTGTTTCTATTGATCTTTTATTTGTTTCTGTTTCATCTTAAAAAATAAATTTTACTATTATTATCAACAGTACTCTTGTCAAGCCATGATAAGCCTAGCTTAGCATTAAGAAAGTGCTAGCCAATATTGCCGTCAGTGTTACCTTAGATGAGCTACATTAGCAAACTGCACCATCGATAGCTTAGCACAAAGCCTTGAACCAGAGGGGAAGTGTTTGCTTAGCTTAGCACAAAGCCTGGAACCAGGGGAAAACCACTAACCTAGCTTAGCACAAAGCCTTGAACCAGGGGAAAACCGCTAACCTAGCTAAGCATAAAGCCTGGAACCAGAGGGGAAGTGTTAGCTTAGCTTAGCACAAAGACTGTAAACAGGGAAAACCGCTAGCTTAGCACAGAAAGTGGAAGCAGAGGGAAATGGCTAGCCTAGCCTGGAGCAGTTTGATGAAGCTGATGTTATTTTGGGTTAATATAAATGTAACATCAACGTCCTGTAACAAATAAATTGCAGCAGCCTCCATATTGTCATTCTGTCAGTAACTGAACACAAACATCAGCTGTAACAATATTTCATCATCAGCGCGCTTTCTTCAGCACGTTGACGATCTTCTTGAACTTCAGTCTGGTCGCGATTTCCAACGGAGTTTCTCCGTCCTGCAGAAGAAGAAAACCTCAGATTCAGTCTGAAGACCATCAACTCACAGGAAGCGTTGTATGTTTTGTAGCGATACGTTTATTTGTGTCGGTTTTATTGTCCGTACGTTAATTGTGTTCTTGTGTTGTACGTACGTTCATTGTTTTCTTGTTTTGTACGATACCGTATGGTGGTCGTTTTTTTGTACGTACGTTTATTTTGCGTTTTTGTACGTATGTTGTTGTGTCATGTTTCTGTACGTACGTTATTGTGTCATGTTTTGTACGTACGTTGTTGTGTCGTGTTTTGTATGTCTGTTGTTGTGTCATGTTTTTATACGTACGTTATAATGCCGTGTTTTTGTACGTACGTTATTGTGCCTCAGATTTAGTCTGCAGACCATCAACTCACAGGAAGCGTTGTCATGTTTTTGTACGTACGTTATTGTGTCGTTTTTTGTACGTACGTTATTGTGTCGTGTTTCTGTACGTACGTTATTGTGTCCTGTTTCTGATTATTTGATTATTTATTTTTTATTTATTATTTGATTATTTGTTTCTATTATTGTCTTGTTTTATACGTACGTTATTGTGTCATGTTTTGTACGTACGTTATTGTGTCGTGTTTTGTACGTACGTTATTGTGCCGTTTTTTGTACGTATGTTGTTGTGTCATGTTTTGTACGTACGTTATTGTGTCGTTTTTTGTACGTACGTTGTTGTGTCGTGTTTTGTACGTACGTTGTTGTGTCATGTTTTGTACGTACGTTGTTGTGTGATGTTTTGTACGTACGTTGTTGTGTCGTGTTTTGTATGTCCGTTGTTGTGTCATGTTTTTATAGGTACGTTATAATGCCGTGTTTTTGTATGTACGTTATTGTGCCATGTTTTGTACGTACGTTATTGTGCCTCAGATTTAGTCTGAAGACCATCAACTCACAGGAAGCGTTGTCATGTTTTTGTACGTACGTTATTGTGTCGTGTTTCTGAACGTATGTTATTGTGTCTTTTTTGTATGTACGTTATTGTGCCGTTTTTTCTACGTACATTATTGTGTCTTGTTTTGTACGTATGTTATTGTGTCG
>NW_023340243.1:2886-3178 GCF_004916995.1 Morone saxatilis
TTGTTGTGTCATGTTTTGTACGTATGTTATTATGCCGTTTTTTGTACGTACGTTGCCGTGTTTTGTATGTCCGTTGTTGTGTCATGTTTTTATACGTACGTTATAATGCCGTGTTTTTGTACGTACATTATTGTGTCATGTTTTTATACGTACGTTATTGTGTCGTGTTTTGTACGTATGTTATTGTGCCGTTTTTTGTACGTACGTTGTTGTCGTGTTTTTATACGTACGTTATAGTGCCGTGTTTTTGCACGTACGTTATTGTGCTGTGTTTTGTACGTACGTTATTGTG
>NW_023340244.1:0-3471 GCF_004916995.1 Morone saxatilis
ATACAAGAAATATATGTATATATCCATAGCATGAGTCAGGAGGAGCGTTGGCTTGATTTAAGAGTATGGAGAATCCCATAGGTGAAAAGTACAGGGGTATATCCACAGCATAAAAAGACAATAAATACATGGATATGTTCATAGTATGGGTCAGAAGGAGCGTTGTTTCGTCGTTCTGTCTTAAAGAGTTTGTAAGGAGAGTTTCCAAAGTTGAACAGTTCAACAAATGCATATGTATAATTGCGGTACGAGCTAGAAAGAAGGTTGGTTCATCGTCTGGATTGTGGGGGATGGAATTGCGATTGCAGTTTGGGTGGGGGGGCACAGTAAAGATTACCTGGAGTGACATGCGCCGGCCAGTGCTTGCCTTTGGCTCTCCATTCAACTGTGCTGTCGTGTAGATGGCATGGGGGGAGTCATTGTTTTTCTTTTCTTGTTTTAACCCTAATGGGATTTACTTGAGGAATTAATTTTAAACTAGAGGATGAAGGGGTACTCTAACCTTATTAATGCCCTAACCCTAAGGTATTTAGAGGTAATAGGAACCTAACCCTAATGGGATTTACTTGAGGAATTAATTTTAAACTAGAGGATGAAGGGATACTCTAACCTTATTTATGCCCTAACCCTAAGGTATTTAGAGGTAATAGGTACCTAAACCTAATGGGATTTACTTAAGGATTTCCTTGAGGTATAGGGGGTAGGAGTAGGTATAGTTTTAAACAAGGTTTAGTTTCAAAGTTACCTGGGGGAGGATGTACGTTTAGAGGGGGAATAGGACTCAAAGTAGATGGTAAATGGGGGTAAGGGGTGCTTGGGAGTATGAAGATGGGAGGTTCGAATCCCGGAAGAAGGAAAAGAGTAAAAGTTTAGATAGGGGTTGTTCTCATTTACTATTAGTGGAGGAGGTAGAGGGAGGAGTTAGGGGAGGAGTTTTGTGAGGTTGGGTTTCGCGACAAAGGGGGAAGAGGTTCCATATAAGAGCTGGGAGAAACATAGGCAGAGTCTGTTGGATGTCAATTCAAACCTTGGGTGAGTTTATTGTTATGGTCTCCTGTAGTCGTGCGGTGTATGGGGCACAGGAGTACGTTTTTAGGTTGACTACAACCCTGTGAGCCCCGGAACAGAGCTACCTTGCGGTGTTAACAACTGGTCCGGGGTGCCCAGGGGGTGAGTATATTGCTGTAGTTTGGTAAGGGTTGCAGTTTTTGTAATGGTTCAAATTCTATTGGGGAGATAGGAGGGAGGGAGGGAGGTAGTTTGGATGTATGGAAAATGGTGTGTGTGTGTGTGTGGGTGTGAGTGTGTATGGGGTGGGTTATATAGGTGGGGGTTAACTATTGGTGGTTTATTTGTTTATTTATTTATTTATTTATTTATGGATTTAATTAATTAGGGGTTAAATAGTTAGGAGTTTCAAATGGAGATATCAAATTGGTTTATAGCGGGAACACAACCCGGGGATTGATCAACCCGGCGGGGCCTCCCTCGGGTGAGAGTGTCTAGTGATAATGGCCGAAACACTCGAGGATCCCGAGGTCCACTACTGACGATGTGTTCCCTTAAGGAAGATATAGGAAATACAGGGGGTACAATGGTTTGGATAACGCAACATGAGCAGAAAATGAAATAAATTTTATGTGGTATAAAGAAAACAAATATATGGAGAAAAGATTGATAATATAGTATATATGTGGATATATGTACTGCATACTATAATTATATAGGAATTGGAGGGGGGACTGGGATCATGAATTAAATGCGAGGGCAAGTGGGTGGAGGGGCACAGTAAAGATTACCTTGAGTGACATGCGCCGGCCAGTGCTTGCCTTTGGCTCTCCATTCAACTGTGTTGTCGTGCAGACAACATGGGGGGAGTCATCGTGTTTCTTTTCTTGACCTAACCCGCCAGTGCCTTCGGACAACCGGGTTTTTTCTTTAGACTGAGTTTGCCCCTAGTAACGAGGGGGGTGGTGTGGTGGGGAGGTTCTTAGAAAAAAGAAAAGGGATACATGATGGTTCTAGTAATGTAGGTGGAACACAGAGGACTAAAGTCTATTACTGAGGTGATGTTCTTTAAATAAGAAAAAGAGGAAAAGAAAAAATGGGCTTGAGGGATATAAGTTAGGGTAGTACAAAAAGAAATATAGAGGAACAAAGAAATAACAAATAGGAGGATGACGGGATAGATGGGGTTTATGGTGTAGGTCGATTGGTATGGTAAATGGGTGGGAAGGGCTAAGTAAAGATGACCTTGAGTGACAAGCGCCGGCCAGTGCTTGCCTTTGGCTCTCCATTCAAGACTGTGTTGTCGTGCGACAACAGTGGGGAGGAGTCATTTGTGATGTGATATATATATTTTTTTTGCCAGTTGCTGTCGGACAACCGGGTCGCTTCTTTAGACTGTGTTGCCCTAGCATGGGATTGAGGAGGGTTAGGAAGAGGAGATAGCTTTCCACAAGTGATTTATGTGTTGGGGGTTGGTGCCTCTTCTCTCTCTCTCTCTCTCTCTTCTCTCTCTCTCTCTCTCTTTTTTTCTCTCTCCCTCGCCTCCGCCTCGCCTCCCCTTGACTCTATTCCATAGGTTGGAAAGGATTGGGGAGTATAGGGCTGCCGTGCAAGGCAGGTCGTGGGTGAGATTTCATCGCCCACGATCAGTCCCTATATGGGTTCTCTCTGTTCTATTCTTTTTAGTGGGGTTGGAGTTTAAATTTATTAGTGAATCTTGAGGGAGGAATCCTGGGGATAGGTTTTCAAAAAAAAGGGGGGTATTATAGTTTGGTATGTGTGGTATGATTGTATGTTGGTTGGAAGATTTTTTCTCTTTCTCTCTTTTTTTTCTCTTTTTTTTCTTCTTTCTTCCTGTTTTTCCTTCTCACTCCCCTCCCGCTCCATCGTGGAAGGGTGGATGGGGGTGAGGAGTATAGGGGTGCCGTGCAAGGCAGGTTGTGATTTAGGTGAGGTTTTCATCAGACACGATCGGTCCCTATTTAAATATATTCTCTCTGTTGTGTGTTGTGTATAAGATGTGTATGTATGTTGGGGTAATTATTATGGTTTTTCCCGGGGTTTTTTTTAAAAAAAAGGAGGGGGGTAGGTGAAGGTTGTTTGGTTAAATAAACAATGTAGTTAGTTTAGAATGGTAATATAAGAAACAATTTTTTAGAAGTTGGGTATTGATTCTGGTTTTTCTCTGTGTTTTCAGTGGAGGAAAGACAGAAGATTTAAAGAGATAGAGTATAACATTATTTAGTGAGCAGTAGAATCTAATGTAATTAGTTAGAAATTGAGGATTACAGAAGTGTTGGGTAGTGATAATGGCCGAAACACCCGAGGATCCTGGGGTCCATTACTGATGATGTGTCCTTAAATTGGTATCGACTTGACTTTAATGGGGAGAGTGACTGATTCGACTCAAACTGGGCTGAAGGTGAGTCACAAGTACTTGGGTTTGGAGAATTTCCACAGATT
>NW_023340245.1:0-3957 GCF_004916995.1 Morone saxatilis
TTAGACCATCAAGCTCTCGACACATATGTAGTTGATGATAGACTGTTTGTTTCCTTGAGGTATTCTGTATAAATGTGTTCTATGTAAATATGTTTGTTACTTTGAAGTATTCTGCCTTATGTTAATGTGACTGCAATCTTTACATCTTGTTATTTTATGCATTGACATTGATTCATTTTATATGTAACTATATTGAATTGAATGAATTAACATTTTTATTACACCATAAATGCTGCCATGTTTATCTGAAAAAATATATTTTCATGTTGTTAATATAAGATGTTAATAAATGGTAAAGAAGCAATTATTGTGTAGACAATTCTGGTAAATTTTGTCTCCTTAAAGTCCAGAGCTTGTCACTGGGGGGGTACCCTTATATAGTACAGGAAAGTACCCTTTCAATGAGGTACATTGCTGTACCTTATAGATTAAAGGTACTTTTATGTCTTGCAGGGTACACAACTGTACTTAAACTGGTACAATTTCATAAGGTACATAAATGGACCAGCACTGAAAGGTACACAATTGTCTCTCAAAAGGGTATCCCCCCTGCGACAAGCATTTGTACTGATTTAGGTACAAACTGGTACCTCTATTTTTGAGTGTGATTATGTAATATAAAAACTGCTGAATACTTAAAAATAAAAGCCTCTTTTTTAAGTCAAGGCAAATCTGTGAAGAGTTTTCACTAAAGTAACATTGTTTGAAATAAAAGTAATTACATCTCTTGTTCACCAAATCAACAGGACTTGTTAAAGCTTCCTACCTGTGACTTTACAAGCAGCAAATCAGGTGAGTCTTCTCTCTTCATCTCTCTCTCTCTGTTTCTCCCCTAATTGCTGACTGTTGTTTGCACTTGTTCTGGTCTATTCAGATGTAAATGGGAGGCACAGATGGCCACGAAAAAAAAGTCTTCCTGTGAGCATTTTTCAAAGTAAAACCATTTATCATACACCAAAGCCTGGAGTGCAACATAAAAGGTGTGTCTCACTGGAAACAAATCTTTAATGAGTTTAATCATAATTGTTCATTCTAAAAATAAATGAGAAATGTTTCCAGCACAAATACAGACCACATGTGGAAAGATTAGAAGACCCAGTTATTTAATGTATTACAATTGCTCCTAAAACTAATATTTAGTGTTAGGCCAAAATTAATTAAATTAAATACTTAAATACTTAGTTGATACCCAATTCTTGTGCACTCCCAGACATAACTGCTCTGGTTATGGTGTAATGTTATCACCACTAATGTTTGAATCCAGAAATGTAATAACCCCCTTGAGAGGTGGAGCTCATTTCAACCATGTGTATTAATATTTAAAGTGTCAACCTGTACTGTATCTCAAATTTGGTCCTGCAAATAGCCCTGACATAGTAGCCCTCACAAAAATGTGTGAAATAAATATATTTGAATTTGTTAAATAAATTTTGTTTTTCTGTTTTTCAGGGATTGACGCTTTCACTTATTTAGCCAAGAGGAACGTACCACTGCTAAGAACAGTTTTATGCTTTTATTCTGAAAGCCAAGTTGCTTAACCATCATCATCATGCTAAATCCTGTTATCTTTGCATATCCTGAAGGTTATTTTTCTCAAGTCCATATAACTTCATCAAATGTCACGTTATTTCTTCAGCATTTATGCAGAAAATCAGTCACAAATGCTAATACTGTAGGCTACGATATGTTTTCTTCATTATTATCTACATCTGTACCAGAACCAGGATAGTGCCATGGTCCCATCTGTCCCTCTCCCTCATTCTTAGTGTTTCAGCTGTTTCCTCTTATGTTCCTTGTTGATCAATTGTTTGTTTGCAAATGTGGTTCTAATGCTATGGCCAAGCTTAAGCTCTGTTTTTCCTGAATCCTGTCTAACCTTGTGTTTACCTGTGCCTCAGGATTATTTCCTTGCCGCAAGCTTTGTCTGCCTGCCTTGCAGTGCCTCAAAGGTCTGCCTTCCAGCCGACAGCCCAACTGTTTCTGGATCATCTTTGGTTGAAACAACATAATCCTCACATTGATTTCACTGGGAAAATAATAAATTGGAGTTTATTCTGCCACTCCTGCCTGTGATCTGCACTGCATCCAGCAGAGGTCACTGTCCCTCCAATGAGCTCTGAGTCCCCTGATTTCTCTACCATCCCTGTTGAGTATCATGATCTGATCTTGGAGGGACACCCACTCTGCTCTACCAACCTCAACCAGCACAACGCTGACCGCCACCAGACACTGGCTCTGGAATACAAACCAGATCCATCTTGAAATAGTAATAGCCAACACATTTATGATAACTCTTTATTATTCAGTTCAAATATGTACATTCACTGGAATCATATATATGTGTCATCAATATAGTGATGACTTCCATTTAACCGAAAGTACACATAACTTTTAATTTGAAGAATATCCCACCAGCATCCCTACATATAAACCCATATAAACCCAAAGAGTTGGGGAAGGTCTCATTTTTTAAGTTACATTACAATCTATTCAACCATTTACAATAAAAAGTGGTTCACTCATAAAATGCTTCAGAATCTTATACTTGCAACCTTTAAATACATATTGAAAATTGTTTTATCTTAATAATCTGGAGCAGAAAAAATCTCCAATAGATCTAAAGTAACTCAGCCAGTGCTTTTTGTCTAAGATATTTCTCCAAGCAGTAGACAGCAATGGGATCTGTGTCTATGTCAAACTTATTGGCAAAGAGGTGATGCTGCTCAAGTATCCACTGCAGGTCTCCAGCACCATACACACATATTGCCCTGACATGGGTGCCTCGACACTCCGGGTACACCGCCTCCAGTGAACCCTGTGACCCCTCATGCCATTGCCACTTCACCAGCCGTGCAATCGCATTCATGTCTGTCATGTCGTATTTGGGGTTGGGCCACCTTGAGCCAGGAACACCAGGGATTCGCTGAATGGTTGCCCAGAGAAACTCATCTGGACTGTAGGTATCTTTGGCCCACTCGATCAGTGCCAGTACTCGGTTGTCCTCCAACACACTGCGGATGTAGCCTCGATTAACAACCAATGTAGGCAATTCCTGACAAAATTGGGCAGGTTGAATGGAGGGTGGCTCCTTTCCCTTTCCTATCCCCTGGGACAGACGAAAATTACAATTAATTATGATGGTGATGGTCATTAAGGTCAATCTGAACAAATGTAAAATGTAAAAATCTCCACAGGAGGTACCTTTATTTCCCATCAACTATCTGGGTGAACATTTGACACCCTCCCACTTCTTTCCTTCAGGCATTTTTTCTGACTCCAAGCTGTTAGCGCCCTTCAGTGAACGCAGCTTCCTAACAATCTCCAAGTTGGTTTTTAAAGGGAAATCCTGACCACAAAGGTTGATGAAGTATTTCCACTTTGTGCTGGTGTTGTAGAGATCAGCCATACAGTTAAGGTCAGCCTGGACGCGTGGCCAGGCAGCATAGACCACATCCACAGCCTGGCTGACCATGAAGACGTTCTCGAAACAGGAAGTAATGGCCCAGATGGCAGAGAAGACTGAGGCCTCTGACTTTTTGTCCACATGGACACAATAAATATTTTGAGGTGCATAGATGGCTCGCAGCAGTCGCTCAAAGTTCTGCACCTAGAGTTTGTAGGGGGAAAAAATTTCAAATTTCAAATACCTATTGTTACATATATTTGCTTTCTTCTTTGATCAATTTAAAGGTACACTCCAACAACCTTGCATAAAGTTTGGGGACTCACAAGAGACAGATTCTAAAAGATGGTAAAGATTTAAGCAGCAGAGGCTGAGATATCCTGACTTATTGTCCTGGGGCAACTTCATAAATGCTGGATCCTACACTTCCCATAATGCAGCTTTCATTAGATGCCATTGTCTCTGAAATGCCCACTTCTTTCAAACTGCCCACTACCAGTTTGAAACACAAGCTTTCAGATTTAAAAAAAGTCTCAAGACCAAGTTGAAATAAA
>NW_023340246.1:0-1942 GCF_004916995.1 Morone saxatilis
GGCTGTTATTTAATCAGATTTGACTGGGGTATACACTAAATAAAATAACAAGGACTTAGTCTTGACTGACGAAACATCTATTGATAACTGTTGTAAGAACAAAAAACAGCAGTGATCAAAAAGACAGATATAGTCCTGTCCAAATATGCCTGTCACCAGCCGAGTATGTGCAGCATGTCATTATGTGTGTTTGCAGGTGTTGAGGGAAGTGAAATGAAGAAATTGATGAATGTGTGCAATCGATGAGGTTCTTCTGATCACAGGTTTAGTGGGTTGATCCCCAGCTCCTCCTGTCCACATTTGAAAGTGTCCTTGGGAAAAACACTGAACCCCAAATTACTCCCAATGGCCAGAACCTTGCATGGTAGCTTGCTGCCAATTGGTATGTGTGTGCGTGCGAATGGGTGAATGAGAGGCAAATTAGATAAAAGTGCTTTATAAATGCAGCTATTTACAAAACTCATTATGAGCATGCACAACTCTCTCATCTCTCTCCTCTCTCTGCTCTTCCTCTCTCTCATCTCTTCTCTCTCCTCTCTCTCGACACACACACACAAACACACAGACACACGCCGTCAAAAAACACTCATCGTCTGTCCAGTAATGTTTCCTATTGATTGCACGCTGTGGCTGCAGACAGATGGGCACACTGGATATGAGAAGATGAAAGGGAATTCAGGGTCAGAGTGACAGAAACATTCAACTGCTGTCTCAATGCTAAGTTCAGGTTTTTTGACTAACACGAGTATGCTAAAAACATGTCTGTTCTGTTATTTATCTGTATCTGCGGCAGACTTTGGTCAAATCATCCCATAATTTTATCATATTATTTATCAAAATTATCATATCGAAAATAACCACATGTGGACAAAAAACAAATCATGACTCAGTGGCAGACTCGGGGCAGGGTCGTTTTCTCCACTGGAAAGGCACACTCCAACGGGTACCTTCAATCACGTTTTCTCCAAATAAGAAGGGCCCCACTTTCATCAAGGACACTTTATCATGTTTTATCCACCATAGGGGCATCCAAGAGGGTCCTCTTTTAAACCTGGGGGCCACCAGGGTCATAACAAATCAATGATTGTCACACATTTGTCACTTCAGCATTCTCAGCTTGCCATGGAATCTGTAGTAGTGTGTAATGTATCTAGTGTGGTCCTCCAGATCATAAAGGACAAATAGAACAACAAATAGACAAGTGTGACAAAAGTGACAAATGGCATCCTCGTTGTATTCCTCTTCATGTTGCTTGTGATTTTGCCTATTGCAAAACAAAAAATCTTTATAATAATCAGTTCTAAGCATTTACTGTCTTTTTGCTGTCTTTGCATTTTGAGGGCATTGGCTCATTTTGAAAAATATGCAGCAAGCTGCATTTATTAAGGCACATGCAGTGTAAAATTGTTTTTTAATCATAAATTAATAGGATGGGGTCCTCATATGATTGTCAGTTTACTACAATGCAGCATTTCCCACTGACATTTTCTGTTGCTTCTAATGAAAAAAGAATGGCCACTTATATTAAGTTGATTTGTTAACTTAGGTTCAGGAGCAGGGCCACGCCTCAACCACACCTCTAATCACCTAGCAAGCTACTTGTACATTATATCGCTTCATCCCCTCTCCCCTCATCCCTTCCAATTCAATCGGTGCATACCTCTTCCACAACTAATTTTAGGTACCATCTGGGCCTGTAAGTAGCTCTGGTGGAAACACGCTTGTGATGGAACCCCCACACTAAGTCTCCCTCTGCTGAGCCTTCAACGCATCCTCCCAGACCAACCTTAAAAGACAACATCTTCTTCCACCTTCTCCCCTCCACATCCACATCAATTCAACTTTAGACAGATATATTATTTGGATTTGCATCAAAATGAAATTTTGTTACAATGACACATAGCACAACAGGAACAGAGGAGAGGCAGTATGTACAGTCGAA
>NW_023340246.1:1952-3207 GCF_004916995.1 Morone saxatilis
ATAAAACTTTTATATATAAAAAAATAACCCTAACCCTTAATCTCGACCTAACCCTAACCCTCAGTACATGGGTCGCCAGCTCTACCCACTGAGCTAACTGGGTGCCCCAGCTAGCTATTAATTGAGCTTGCTGTATGTGGAAAGTCACACAGTTGTTTTATTTGGTTGTCTGTATCTGACTGTAAGGAGGGTAGGAATTCAAATTTGCTGACTGTAAAGCTATAATCTGTCAAAGACAGAGCTACATTCGATATGTAGTTGAGTTATATACTTACATTATCCTAAATGTATTACACATTCCAGCAATGTTTAAATTCAGAGAAATCTGTCATTTTATTCAGGTAATGCTGCGTTTAACCACGCGCCTGTCAACACCTTTGTGCATGCATCAGTTTTGTGGTTGTCTGCCAGAAACTGCCATAAATTGATCTTTCTCAGTTCTGATTGGTTATTTCCATTTAGGCACAGTGGATTCTTATAAATACCACTGAGCGAGCCAGAAGAACATGTTTTTTTCACAGATTATGTGTCTCATGTACTATTGTCAGGTGAAAGTTTCAGCAAATATGACAAAAAAATATTTGTATAATTGTTACCTACTGCAGCTTTAATTGTATTTGTTACATAAGTATGACACAGTAATATAGAGCTGGAACTCCTAAATAAGGATTAAGTATGATCACACTGGTGTAAAACAAAGTTTGTATGTAACTGTTGAAGACACCTACCAATGTGGCTGGTGGACAGCCACTCAATTCTTTTTGCCAGCCACTTTCTTGTTTTAATTGGCAGTGTGTAACTGCATGTGAAAGATAATAAAAGAAGATTTACAATATTCATGCATTAGGCTATTTAGACTTTTTGAATCAGTCTTTATGTCACCACGCTTTATGTTAACAAGATTACTGAACAATGACAATGAACAATGACTTTAGTTATATTGGTTATATAGAAGCGGAACATGTTGCTCTTTGAAGGAGACTGGCTGGAGGAGTTCTAATAGACCTAATAGACCGCAACTGCCAATATTTTACCTTAAAAATGTTAATATTGTTTATGCATTTATGTTTACAGTGTGCAAAGTCCTAACTCCTTAATAATCCTAACCATTAATGCAAAGTATATGTCAAACCTTCTAACAGTTGCACTGTCTAGATTACTGTAACTCCCTCTACACGTGCCTCAGTCAGGCTTCGTTAAACCGATTACAGTTAGTCCAAAATGCAGCCGCCAGACTTTTAACCAGAACCAGCTG
>NW_023340246.1:3307-7853 GCF_004916995.1 Morone saxatilis
AGGGGATGGTGGTGCATTGATTGATTTATAAAAAAGGGCCCCCCCAAACTTTTTTTTTGTTTGTATTTTGTTATTTTTTTACTTTCTTGTTTATCATTGTTGGGGGGATCCCGTGTATTTCCTTGTTTTTATGATGTATTATTATGTTTTTGGGTGTTTCCATAAGAAATTGTTTTAAATATGTTGTTGCTTATATAAAAAAATAGAGTTTGTTTTTTTTTTTTGTTTAAAATTTCTAACCGAAAAATAAAGATCAGTTTTGGTTCTTGTAATATTTTCATAATATTCAAATCAGTTTTGCGATCTCATGCTCATTTATTTCAATCTTCCAGGCTGTTGCAGTATTAATTCCTGCGGCTTCAAGTGATGCATTCATCCGATCAACTAGTCAACTTGTAAAAGCGTTAATGTTAGACAGCAGTACGAGCTCTTTTTTCTAGTAGCTCTTCCAGGCATTATTCAAGGTTAGGAGTAGGTTAGCGCAGCTTGCTCTGGCAACCGCACTGATTTTTTCTCTTTTTTTGAAGTGAATTGAGTTGACGCTCTATTGCCGTTCATTCATTCCTCCAATTCCATGAAATCCTGTATGTCACCGTGGCAGTATGAACACAGAAGAAGTTACCCACAGGGTAAGCTGCAGAATGTTATAAGACAGAGTTGTGCTGATGCATGCATGATACGAGGATATCACCTTCATGTGTATTTGTGCAAGTAATTTTGACCAACCAGGTTTTGTTTTTTGTTAGATAAATATAACTTTCAAATGGAAATCAATAACAATTTTCATCTGATTATAATTGTATGTACTGACATGACTGACGTAAACAAACATTTAGCAGTCATAACATATAATTTATGGATATTTCAATGTATAACAATAACAGCAGAGAACAACTGATAAACTCTTAAAAATAAAGATAAAGATAAAAGATAAAGATTAAATTTTGTGTTAAATCGGAGGTTTGGAGGCATTTTAAGGCAGCTTATTTCCTATGAATATTAATCAGAGATTAGTTTTAGGAACTTTTTATACAATTTTCTGTCTGTGTTATGTTTGTTTTGTTTTTAGCAACCATACATAGTTCATAGGCTTCAAATTCATTGTTTTCTTCCCATTGTTCCCATGTTTTGGTTGTTTTAACTGCATACTTTTCTAATGCAGAATGAGGAGGAAACACCCAATAGGTTCTGTGACTATAGCTTGTGTTCAGGTCTTCACCGTGCCCTTATCCTGTGAGATGTTTTATAAGTTTATATCTTAAATAAAAATAACAATTTAATTTCAGATGTCTGACACAACTGTCCACCCAGACTTTCATGCAAGAGTGCAAAAACAATGTCTCCAACAACAGTGTTTTGTTTGCAGTGGCCACTAAAGAGTCATTAAAAAGTTAAATTAAATTAAATTAAAAAGTTTTCTACCAAGAAAGTTTGATTGACAATTAATCTATGGAGGTAGTGCAGTGTGGAAACACCAGCAATGAGCACTTTGCACCAAAGATTATGTTAAAATAAACAAATAAATAACTCCTTAATTTGTCTTTTATTATCCTTCATCTATTTATTCTCAAATTCTTATTCTCAGAGTCTGTTGGAGCTGGACCTGTAAAGATCAGTTCCTGCTGATACCACTGGGAACAATTGAGATGTCTGACAGTAGTGTGAGAGTGTGAGTGGCGGGCCCACAGGCTGCTGCCTCGCTGCTCGTGGTAGTGACACATGGCCTAATTAGGTAAATAGGAAGCACAGTGTCACTGCCCTGTCATGTTACTGAACAAGCGTAAATGATCTACATGTTAACACATAGAGAAGACCTCCCCTCAGCTATGGCTTTTTTCATAACAACTGTCTCTGCTGTTTGATTATATCAATTAATTATTAAACAGTAGCCTATTTATTAACACATAATTACATCTCAGTGTAGTCTAGTTTCTGATAAAAGTGCACTTACATGTAAAGCAATGACAAAGACTACTGCTACCACTTATTACATTGTTGAGTCATTGAGCCTAATTGTGACTGGTTAATTTAAATCAGTAGTGGTTAATTAAATGGCATACAAAGACAAAATAAGGTTTATTTTAAGCTCAGCTCACTAACACAAATAAAGATGAAAATATATCCTGACAGCAGTACATGAGACGGATAATCTGTGAAAAAAATCATACAACTAGTCAAAGCAAATAAAGATAGTAATTGCTGAGTCTCATTCCTCAACAATCAACTATCTGCAAACCACCAACCCACTTATTTGACGACTTTGGAATGAGACTCAACAATCAACTATCTTTCTTGGCTCTGATTGGTTGTCTTTGTTTGGGCCCGGTGGATTCTCTAGGGGGAGCCAGATGTGACAGCTTTAGCTAAATTTTTTTTTATAAAACTTATATACTTACTGCAGCTGTAAACATAGAAATCTATACTAATGTAACCAACAGAGAAGACATGATCAGTGATTGAAAAGTGTGCAATTGATTGGGACAAAGTCTAAAGATGTCACTGTCACACAAGAAATCACAGACCAGATGATGCAGACCTACTGTTTGTCCACTAGGCGATAGTAGTGAACTGAATTTAAAAATACTGCTTCTGCAAGGAAGACAGAAAGAATCACCCATATTCTTGCTGCACACACAGCTGTGAAAACAGTGCACATAGGAACCAAGCACAGATGAAGAATGCAGAGGCCCCTGGGCACACAGACTGATTTACAAACATTTTTTGATTTAACAACAATAAACTTTTCTTTACTTTTTTTTAATGCAAATTTAAACAATCTACTGATTGGAGAGTGTTTAATTCAAATAGCTTACGTAGCGGTATTCAACTGGTAGCCTGCGGGCCACATCTGGCCCACCAAAGCTTCCTTTCAGACCTGCAGACTGGCCACTGATCACTTTTTTTTTTTGACCAGATCTTTTGGTCAACGGTCTTTAAAAGAATAAAAGTTGACAATGACAATGACAATGCACGTCACAACAACTGGCTGATAACCGGCCTACTGCACTCCATGATATGGATGACTGATAACAGCCTCCTGAGGTCCAAGGAGGTTCCCCTACTGGCCCATTTATGGCAATGGCTTGATAACAGTGAAATTTGGGGTGCTAGTATGGACCTGCAGCTGCATGGGTTCAGTCTGCCATGCTTTATACTGCTTCTCTCCCCCTGCCTCTCTTTATGGCGTACTCACTAATGCTATTATCCTGTCTGCACATACAAATTGTTTTGGGAATGAGAAGCAAAGCAGTTTTCATTCCTGAACTGTTTTTTAATCTGTTTCTTATTACTATACCTGCATCTAAATTATATAACAGGAAACCTGGCTTTATAGAGCAGATCCATCTGCATAGGCTTATTTATGCTGAAGGCCATCTCTGTCTCATTCTCTGTGTGGCCATCACGGAGGCATAGACTGAATTTCATCTTCCATGTCCGGAGCCAGTAATGAGCCATCAATCTCCTGCACCAACAGAACACTTGAATCAGTGCCTAAATCAATCAACGACACAATATTGGCCCAGCACCTGTAATAGAAAACTTCTCAGAATCTAATCACATTTGTCTTCTGGAAATCCCTAATCGAGAAGGCCTGATTTCTTCATTGAATAGTAGTTTTAATGTTTGATTGAAAAACAAAACAATAACTGCTGTATTGATTGATATGAAATTCTGTTATATGGGTGGCTGTGGCATAGGAGGTAATGCAGGTTGTCCACTAATCAGAAGGTTGGTGGTTTGATTGCTGCATGACGACGTGTCCTTGAGCAAGATACTGAACCCCAAGTTTCTCCCGATGTTTTGCCATTGGTGTGTGAATGAATTAGTTTCTGTTTCTGATGAGCAGTTGGCACCTTGCATGGCAGCCTCTGCAATCAGTGTATTAATTTGTGTAAATGTGACATGTAGTGTAATGCTCTTTGAGTGGACTGGAAAGGTGTTATATAAGTGCAGTCAATTTACCATTTATCTGCCTCAGATATGAGACAGGACAGGATGACAGGACAATGGAACAAAGTAATGAGTAGGGTGTGAGACTGAATACAAGGTATGATTAACTAATATTAAGGCATCTGGTAGTGTTTAGAATTCAGTCAGCTTGGTGAAGGTTAAGAACATCGTGGATCTTATTTCTATGCTGTGCAGAATACCATTTGCATTTCTAATTATAAGTGGCATTTTGCACATGACATTTAGTTCTACATTTAGTGTTCCAACTCTGCTCAGGACACTTTTCAAATATTGCATTGCAGGTCTAGACCATACTCCCTATAATTTTTTTTACAGAAACCCAACAGTTCCAACCATGAGCAAACACGTGGCAACAGCGGCAAGGAAAAACTTATTTTTGGGAGGCAAAAACTTAAAGCAGACCCCGGCTCTAGGTGGGCGGCCATCTGCCACAGAAGGTGGTCCCACAGGCACAGTGCACTCGCAACTGCTTGACATCGTCACTCATCACTTAGTAAGTTAGAGGCACGGCACCGCACCCGAGATATCATCAGCCACATAGTTAGCCAGCCACAGGTAGCCGGGTTCGTCGACC
>NW_023340246.1:7878-13036 GCF_004916995.1 Morone saxatilis
AACAAAGCTTCATTATAAAAACAACAAAACATCGCGCACGGTGAACAATCGTCTATCCCAGATGGCGCCCAATATATAAAACAAAGAGCTCATGTTTATAACTATCTGCAAAATTTTGACCAACGAGCCAAAACACAAATTATAGTCCTTTACTCCTATAGGATTTAGACAATTTGTGATCCGCATAGTCAAAGTTATGTTTTTTTGCTAGTTTAGAGAGGTGGCTGTTGTTTTATTGTTAATATATAGCTTATCATTATTGAGGCAGGAATATTTCTTAAATTGACATTTGTGTGATGAGAGTAATTATTTTATAGATAACATGCTTTGATCAAATGTAGTTGGTTTTTGTCATATTATTTTGGAGGTTGACAGCTCGAGTTCCTTTTCTTGACTTTTATTATTTTGTAATCTTGGAGTGGATAACATAATAACTTTTGATCAAGGATTTTAATAGCTTGCAACACACACAATGACATTTAGAGCTTATCGTCAAAGCGTATATAGCTTTTTGTATGTGGATAAAATCACCTCTAAATATCTAACAATTACAGCTTGATTTATCGAAATTCTCATCTTTCTGTACTAACAAACAAAATGCTTCAATTAAAACAAAGCCACCCGCTCTTTTCACCAAGCTACAACATTATTTCTGGTCTTTTGGACGCAGCTCGACTATTTATATAGATTCTTGGAACCTTGGTGGCTATTCTAGTAGAACCCAGCCTCATCATTTCCACTCAGATTACTTTGAGGTGTACACCAGTGGTGCGCTAAAAAAGCTGCAATGCTTCCTACTCACATAATCAACAGTACCAGCAAAATTGCACCAACTAATATCAAGGTTACGGCAAGTAGAGCCACAGTCCACACCATTACACTTTTCAAGCAAGTGACGACGATATGAGCTGTAACACCTTTTTTTGCAAAGAGGAAACCCCGCAATGTTTATTGGGGGGCCAGATATCTCTGGCGCCTATCTAAGACTGTGTATCATACCTAGGTACAAGCCCACAATTAAATAGGACGTGAGAGTGATGCATCATATCCCCTTGGGGTGCTAATCAAAGTTTACCCACGAGTAAAGAACTAGAGCTCTCTAATCATTTTTCACCTCACACATTGGGTTAGGGATGTGTGTATTGACCCTTTATAACATTGTATTTAATGGTCTAAACATGGCCGGCTAAGTTGGGTGAGAGGCCGTATGAAAGGCCCCGAGGATAAATACCGCGCTCATGGGATAAACAGACTAAAGTCATTCTCTGTTTGAGGGCACCACAAATTACGATCTTTCTACGGAGAGACATTTAGAATTAGTAGGGAAGATGGTTTAAAGTAACCTTTTCACCCGATAACAAATGCCAAGAGGATAGCCAAATGAAATGTAAGGCTTGACACCGGAGAATGTCCAGATTCTTCCATGAGCAATCTGTCCATAACATTTTGGTATATTGTGTCTGAACAAGAAATTGGATTGATCAGGTGGTGCGCTAGAGAGAATGTCCAAGAAGTTATTCTTTCACAAAAGGATTAGAACATTATGATCGAAGAGTCTGCAATAATATATTTTCTGTTCATTGCTGGCTATCAGAAGATCTCTTAGCCATCGGCCGTTAGTTAGGATATGAACCTTTACGCGTTCAGTGCATCTAAAAGCTTTAATACAAAACTGTTTGAGAATTATACGCACAAATCAATTACAGTGGTTACAGCGGTCTTTTCGAGTTAGAGCTAGAGCATTGTAGACATATTTGGTTATTTGATAATATTATGAGATATATGGCCATTTGACGTGGCTATTCTGTTTGGTTATAAGGACAGCGATCAACTCTTTTGCTGCCTGCAGACGTTCTGCTGGCTTCTGTGCAACCTGAGCGAGTAGCGGGCTGTTAGCGATCAGACTTACTTACCAGACCATCCCTATACTAACTTCGCTATCATTCAGCCACAAGCGTCATTGTACAGTTTTTCATAGAGAAATAAAAAAACTACAAGGGACTCAACTTAGAACAGAATAGTTGACAGAGTATATATGGGAACAAAAACAGAAGCATACATGAATAAAATAAAAAATTGCAGATTCGTTGCAGTAGAGTAAGACACGCCGCAGGTCGTGAAAACATAATATAACAAGAGTTACCAATACCAACATAAACACACCACAGACAAAAGAGAATATTAATTGCCCAAACAAGATCATAACAACAACATACATATATATTTGGAAACTTAACCGACTTACTAGAGTTCAATCCAGATGCAAGATAGTGTTGTAGCACAAGTGTAACAAAGGTGGCTTAAACATGTGTGTCTCTGTTCGGGCCGCGCCAGATAATTTAAGAGCGCATGGTATTCAGCTAAATGGGCACCCCACGTAAGTGAAGCAAATAATAGTCTAATTGTTCTTGCCATTGGAATCAGTTGGACCATTTTCCTTTTCACACACAGAGACATTTCCCTAAAAGGTTGTGTACTTTGCCACTGGTGGTCCCAGGGTTACTTTAGTTCAAAAAATATCTTTAATTTAATTTGGGGGCTTTTCCAAGCAAGATATACAACAGATATATGTGACTGTTTGTGATTTAATATATTTCTGCCACCCCTTATAGTCTCCACGTCACCCTCTGGCCACCACATGAATATTTCTCTTGATCTGCCCCTGCTTGTGTCAGCTGACCAAATTGATGGGGTTGGAAAGAAACTTACATTACATTAACCTGCCAAAACATGCAGTACACAACTAGGATGCTCTTGTGAAAGGAAAATGTCACTGATTCCAATGAAATGTATTTATTTCTTCACTTTTTCCATTGTGAATAATGGCCTTACCTGGCCCAAAGAGACATTTCAGCACTGTTACATTGTCAAACTACTGCATTTGAACAATGGGTAGTGTCATATTTTTGGTGATAACAGTCTGGGTGGATGGGACATAAACTAGTATTAGATCTATATCACCCTGCTGTCTCTCACTGACAATCTGTTATTATTTCCAGAAGCTCTGTAGTCTAAACAGCATACACATTGTCAAGTTGAGCCTGTAGTTAATTTTGAAGGGCTTAATGAGCTTGTGGCTAATGTACAGTAGGAGGCTGAAGAAAGTCATCAACACCCTCAGTGTAGAAGCCCAGCAGAACGCTCTGCAGCACAAAGAGGAGTTGATCTCTTTCCAAACAGATAGCCAGCATCTAACAAATGTTACATACCAATGTCTCATGCAGCAACAAAGCCAACACTGTTATTTGTGCGAAACCAACCATTATTAAAGGCTTTAGCTGCACTGAGCCGTTCTCACTGAACGGATAGAGGATCTCTGATGCAGATTGACAGGAATATTTATGAGACTCTGACAATTCTAATGTTTTAGGTAACTTCTTGACTTTCTCTAGCACCACCATCAGTCCATTTTCAGACAAATATACCAAAATGTTATGGACAGATTTCTATGAAATGTACATTCAGTTGTGTCAGTGATTATCCTTCTTTTGTACTTAAAGTGATTAGAACCTCTATCTTGTCCCTAAAAGATCTTTTATGCGCCAAAATGACTTTATGTCACCCATGAGAGTTATTTAAGTTCATAGCTCACCCACTACCTTTACCAGTTAAAATACATTTAAAGGGCCAATACAACACATAAAATGTGAGTATGAAAATGATTAGAGCTCTGTTCTTTACTCGTGGGGAGAATTTTAAAGGATAAAGCTCACTCAGTCTTTTGTACTAGTTGAAACACATTTAAAGGGCCAATACCCCATAACATGCAGTTTTCCTCTTGCAAAAAAGTGCTTACAGCTCATATCTCGTCACTGAAAGGTATCCTACTGGTCCTTATGTATTGGGCTCTGTTAATGAAGCATGCAATTACAATGGTTCCACTCAAAATTGGTGGAAATGTAGGCTGGTTCTCTAGATAGCACCAAGGTTCCAAGAATCTTAAACAGAGCTGGTCCAAAAACCAGAGATAATGTGGTGGAAAACGGGTTATTGAGCATTTTTAAGTGGGTTTGACTCACTGTAATTGTTGAGGTGGATTACATCAAAAACTTTCAGTAACTCAAATTCATTTTTGCAAGTTAAATCTTGATCAAGGATTTCATAGTACAAATAAGTCAGGGTCACCTAAAAATTAACAAAACTACTTGATCAAGATTGTTTCTTTAACTTATTCACCTGATTGTCAGGACCGTATATTGATTTAAGTTTATTTTTAAAAAGACAACAAGTGGGGTAGCAAGAACATAACTTTGTTCTCACTAATGGAATAATGCATTTTCTTCTCTTGCTTCATTGCTTAGGACGATGACACTGACATTGAACTTGGTCAGAAACCGACTGACTGAGCTGCTGAGCTGATGTATACGGAGGAAGGGCTCTTTTCTCATCCCATTCAGCCACTCACTACACTGCAGGTCAAGAAGCGCCTTGTTTGTCTGTGTTTGACACAGACTGTCCCTGTTGGTGTGCGGGCAACAATTAAAGTGTACATACTTGCATGAGCTGTCCAGCATTGTAGCGGGCACTGTGGACAATCTGCAAGCACATGGGGAGACTGCTGTAGAAGAAGAAAAGCCATGCAGTTAAAACCTTTACAGGATGTATGTTGCCCTTGCGTGTAGTTTTCTACTTGCTTTTTTTTTTCTTCTGGTATTTATGACTACACTGGTTATCTGATTATTGCTGTGCATTGAGAGGAGGAGGCGGAAAAAGAAGTGATCGGGTTGAGGTACCACAGGCCAATAATGTTTCAAATTGAGAGGCACACACAGCAAGGATGCAGAGCTTGTTACTTACTGTATGTAAGACAGTAAACAGAGCCTGTGGAGAAGCTTGATGGAGCTAGTGCTAGCTCAGCTGGATTCACTACTTATTTTCCTTTGTAGTGGATGTGAAAGCGGTTGCTCCTTTAAAGCTTTATAGTGAGTTCAGCTCATTGTTTATCTGTCTGGCTACAACTTCACTCTCACAGCTTTAGGAGTGTCACTTTGGGCAGAGGGCGTTGTGGGGTTAGATGGCTGATGGTACAAATGAGCCTCTGAGTGCTTTGAGGCACGGGGCTAGTTATGCTACTATAGGCCTAGACTGCCAGGGGATTTCCCATCTTTTTTTCCCAGAGCTCCTCTCTTCCTCTCTCTCTCTTTCTGCACACATTCAT
>NW_023340246.1:13049-13253 GCF_004916995.1 Morone saxatilis
ATGTTACTAACTTCACTTCTTTCCTGGAGTTCTTGTGCTTTCTCATCTCACAGGTTCTCATGGATCCTGGTGGTGCCTCCTGCCATGGTCCTGCTTGACTACCATTGCTAATATTACTGATATTATTGTTGTTATTATTATTATTATTATTATTATTATTATTACTATAACTACAGTTACTATTATTACTATAGTCACCCATAG
>NW_023340246.1:13353-18990 GCF_004916995.1 Morone saxatilis
AATAACACAAACACTAGCAGCAGTTGCACATGGGCAATAGATTGCACAGTAATTATTGTCCATTGATTATTGCACATTGTTATTGCACATGGGCAATAGATTGCACAGTAATTATTGTCTCAGCTCTGATTGGTTGTTTTCATTCAGGCCTGGTGGATTTTTGCAAAAGCCATTAGGAGCACTAAAACGGGCCAGTGGAACCAAATTTTTTCACAGATTATCTGTCTCATGTACAACTGTCAAGATATAGTGAAGGTTTCAGCAAATATGACGTTATGATGTTATTTTTATAAAAGTTACCAACTGCAGCTTTAAAACATGAAACTAACAGAAATGTTAACCCATAATAATAGTAGTAATTGGAAACAAGCATTCACATTTTCTTCTGCAGATTTACTCAACATTTAATGAGATTTTGTGATACATTTGGATGGAAACACAGCTACAAATGCACCACCGGACACACCTTTGACCTCTCTGATGCAATAGTTGTTCAGTTAAAAGACTGGTATTCAGTTGCTCTGCAGTGTGGGAAATGAGTCGGACATCAATATCAGTTTCTTTCTGCAGAAAAACAAGTTTCCTCAAAAACATCAATCTATCATTGATTCTAATGGCCCAGTAAGGACAACATCATTTTTGCCCTGTCAGCCATCATACAGTACACACTTAAGACTGATTATTTTCATCATTATAGGGAAATAGGATTAGGATTCAGGATTAATTTATTATTTTAAGACTAGTCTTCCACCATCAGTTAGATCATTCTTAAAACTCAAATCCAAGTCAAAATTCTGAGGCTCTGTGATACTCATTTGTAGTTTTTTATAGCAATATGAATAGCAATATCCAGATTAGAAACTGTTAACCAAAGACAACATTTTGTACTCCTGAGTTCTGAATGTGGTTAGCTTTAGGCAGCCAAACCTGAGGTACGGTGTTTACAGATATGGAAAGATTGTGGTTTGGTTAAAGATCCAGTGTGTAACATTTAGGAGAATCTATTGGCAGAAATGGATTATAATATAAAAGCTGCACTAAATAACCTTTTCAATCAATCAGGACAGACCCCATTCTGACTAAAGATACACACATATACATTTATTAACATGACACATCAGATGAGAAATGTAAAAAAAGTCTTTGGATTAGACCCCATCGTGGTGATGTCATATTCGAAGAGGGTGTGTCTAGCCGTGAATAGTATAGGAGGAAGGAGGGAGTGACTAAAGACTGAAGACTGATGTGATGTGATGAAGAGTGGCTTTGATGAGCTTTGTGTGGGCGCTGGTATGATGAAGAGGAGGTAAATGGGGTGGAGGGGGTTCACTGACAAGCAGTCATCACTGATAAGCTATTTACATTCTCTGATGATGATGCCTATTGGACTTACAACTCACATTTTATGTGTGCAACCCATAAAGTAGTGGATGTTGCTGCTTCTGCCAGGTGTGTTACTGTGTGTTAATGTGGCTGCAACATCAAGTTGTTATTTTAACATTAATATTTAACAGCAATGTCTGCTAGTTTGTGTTAGTGTTCTAGTCATTTTACTTGTTTTTAACAAGGAGTTATAACTGCTTATGAAGCAGTCTCAGTTTAACACTGAGCCTCTATATGAGCTATATACACAAACAAGACCATCAGTGAGAAGTTTCTTCTTCATGTTCATCATCATCAGTCACTACTATTAGTGTAGTTGTTGCTACTGTTGTTGCTGTGCGTCTGTCTGTCTGTTTCTCTCTCTCTCGCTGTCTCGCTCTCCTCTCACCAACTGGTCGAGGCAGACGACCACCCACCTAGAGCCAAAGGGTTTGTCTTAGGTTTCTGCCTCTTAACTTCTGTTATGAATTGGCACTATACAAATAAAATTGAATTGAATTGAATTTTAATAAAAAATTACGTACTGCAGCTTTAAACGTACAATATGTAATTTCTGCCACTGGGCAGTCTCTCACATCAAAACAACAACAAAAGATTAAGGTTGATGATGTTGTCAAGATGTGTGGGATCATGGGAGTTGTTGTCTTTGCCACCATTACTGTTATTGCAGTCATTCAGTGTTCAGGGGCTTCAAAAACCACCAAGATCTAAACAGTGTACAGTAAAAATGAGGCTTAAAACTGGATAAAAACATTGTTGGAAACATTTTGGATAATGGGAGTACACAACTCAGCAACATATGGAACACAGGTTTAGACATTTTAATGTGGAAATGTTACATATTATATTTCAATGTATTTTTATCTCAATACTTTTCTACATTACAAATCGCATCTGCTAGGCCTACAGATTGACTGGTGGTTTTTCTGTGCCCTACAATATGATTTATGGCTACACTTTTGGTGATTGGGGAACCTCGGAGCCACAACCTCAAAAACTGTGGCTACGGCCCTGACACAGACCTGTTTGCTCTGCAACAAGTAAAAGAAAAAAATGTGCACATGACGACAATGTGGGAAACATCACATTACAGCAAGTCGTGTATTTGGATAAAAACGTCAGTTGTAGGGTATTTACTGTATTGGCGAGTCATTAATGCGCGAGTCGTTAACATTTCCGACAGCCCTTGAAGGCAGCAGCAGACAGCCTCAGCAGGCACACAGACGAGCTGCAGCCACAGAGCGGTACAGGACTCATGAAGTTCTCCTGTTTTCTCTCAACTGGCAGATGCATGTCGGGTGATTGGTAGCGTGGATTCGTACGCGTTCATCATAAGTTTATTTGAACGAATGTATGTTTGTGCATCATGTGAAGGGAAAACGCTGCAGCTGTGTGCAACAGGAGCGCGAGGCAGACATCACATCTAGTTTTGATTGTTTATTAAAAGAAAAGGATGAGACCAAACATCAATGGTAAGTGGACTTAGCTCAGCCTGGGGTGGTGGTGGGGGTATGGATGGGTAGATAGAGTGGAGTAGGATGCGTTACTGTTGCCACAGGTGCCCTCCCTGTCTGTCAGGACACAGCCTGCTGTCCTTACAATGTAATTCATAAAACAAGATACTGTTTGTCCCTGCAGCAGCTGCCCTGTCTCCCTTTTGTTCTGTGCATGCAGACAGTCAGGTGATACTCAGGTGTTTTAGGAAAATCATGTAACCACTGTAATATTTGATTGACGGGAGATACAACAATCTGTGAGCTTTTAGGCTCAGGTAACTTATCATGGACATGAGTGGGTTTTTTTAATGAATCACTACATTCATGTAGTGCTGATAGGTGATTAATCAATAAATAGAATCATTCATCATCAGGTGGAATGTGACAGGGGAAAAAAGATTATTTAAGTCATTATAATGAGAAACCAAAATATTGATAAAGTTTCTCATTGTAATGACTCACAGGATCTTTTTTTTTGTTTCGTCACATGGGCTTCCATAGGATCTAGAGAATTATTCACTGGGTGTTTGTGTAAAATGAGTGATTTGATTATTTCCTGTATAAGAAAACCTTTTATACTTGACAAATTCAGTGTTTTCTTATCCCTGACACTATTATACAATTTACTCAATAATTTACTAACCAATTGCTGAGATGCAGGCCTACTATATATGTATACTGTATATACAGTGTATTTTTTGTACATTTTGTAGCACACTGGCCTACACTAATATAGATGTTTTAACTTATTCAGTATTGATATGCTACACATTATTAGATCAGCTTTATTTTTCACAAAAAAAGTAAAAAAGTTACCACACCTCCGACTTCAAACAGGATGGTTCACCCTCAATTTCAAAATCTCCAGACACACCCAGTCAAAAGTAAAGAGTGCCCTCTGAGTATCACAGTTCATTATTTATCTCACTGATTTGAATCTTCACATATTGCGCTTGAACTGTCTTGACATCAGATAACAATTGAGTCATTGATATCATTTTTTGAGATAATTTATGGTGGAACAGCTTAGTCAGGGTTAGGATTAGCACCTAGAGGGCATGTATTATCTGCCACAGGGGCATCCAAGAGGGCACTTTTACAGAGGTTACATTTGTGTATCTTGTATTATATATTATATTAAATTAGGCACAAGATATGGATCTTGAGCATACTGTAACTTGTGCATAAATATTCTGCGCCCACAGATTAAATATATAATATAATACATATAATACTGTGATTATTTTGACAGATAATGTGATATGATTCACAATTAGAATATAATATAATTAGAATAATCATTTTCACATCACAAATTTTCACTGAAAAAACTATTAAAATCATGATGATGTAATTTCTTTTAGGATCTGTACCAAGACTTGTAGACCAGGGCATCTCTGCAGCGCTACAGTACTTCATTATTATGTCAATTGTGCAGCCCGAATTTTAATAAATTAAGTGTACTGGATTAACCCAATTGAATACCCACCATTTATAATATTTCCATATTTCCATAACTCCACCTAGGTTGCTAAAACTCCCATTTTAATATGGGGCCTCATGGAGATTAACTCACTTCTGGAGAAAGCCTCAAGTGGCTGTTAGAGGAACTGCGGTTTTTGTTACTTCGCGTCTTCATTTGCCAGCTACAGGGGTTGCTGCAAGGTCTGGGATGCATAGGTCCACTCAAACATTAATATATGACATCCCCTGCAAGTCTGCAAGATAATCTTGGCACTTGGCCAGTGATTACATCCCAATCACTGCATTCTCTGTCTATGTCTACCTGTGTCTTGACACTATTACTATTAACAAGCTCTTATCAAAGTACTGCGTGGTGTTGTAAATCCTGCCAGTGATCCTCTATTTCGAAAACAGACTTGAACCATTCTAGCAATTTCTTTTAACTGGAGCCACACTGAAAACATTACATTACATCTACTTTCAGTTTTATAAAGATGCATTATTGTAATGTGACAATTATTTCTAAATATGCAGATACATAACACTTATATTATTATATCTATCATAATAGGGCAGATCAGAAGTTAAGTAGAGCCAAAGTGCACATAATTACTTTCTGTTTTTAACAGCCTATTATAGAGGCTGATTTTTCCTGGTACACAGGTGTAAACTGAATGTACAAAAACCTGAAATCCTATACTTCATCACTGGCAAGATATCTTCCGTGCACACAAGAGGTGATGATCCAAAAGTAAAGCACAACATGTGAAGCCTTTCCTAAACAGCATATGGTACACAGGACAGGCCACAAAACAGCCAAAGGTGCTGTGAAAACATCTGTTTTAATGCATACTTTTTACTTACACCGCATTACATTCTTTTATGCAGTGCTTCAGTGCAAGTTAATATTAATAATTTTTATATTATCGGAGTTAGTCGATGTCATACAAATTACCAGATTTTTACAGAGAGCTCCCAAGACCCTGCAGAAGCCACCATCATTGCCTCCTTTCTGAATGTGTAAAGGTTATGCTAGCTACTCCAAAATAATAATGTATTTGTGTTATTGCTTTCATCTCACACAATAATTTCAGATGGGAAGCTAGTGGGGGGTTATGTCCTTGCTTCTGCACAAGTTACATTTAGCAACCCTACCCTGTACACGGTAAAAAGGAAAAAAAGGTAAATAAAAAATACTGTAAAAAAATACTTATTTTACTAATAATTGTCACTAATTTTATGTCATTTTAGAAATGTATTAACAGTATTAGACTTGAATTTAACAGTTTAATCT
>NW_023340246.1:19090-24479 GCF_004916995.1 Morone saxatilis
CATCCGGGGAAATGGACTCTTGGACTCACAACAAATGAAATCATGATTATGTGTTTTGGGGGTCTGTATTAAACAAACATGTTTTCTTAAATCTGGAGAACAAGATATGTGCGCCAGGGCTTCTCTGCAGTTCTAGAGTGCTTCATTATCATCAATTTTATCTATATCAAAACAAAATTCTTAAATTAATTTAGAATATATTTAGTTTTTTAAAGACTTTTTAAAGAAAAAAATTCAAATCATTTTAAAAGTTGACTTGTGGAAATCTATATGTACATAGTTACAGCTATGCTCATCATTATGTTATTAAAATGTCTTTGTTCTACATGAAAATAAATTGGATACAAACACTGATGTCCTTACAACATTTAGATTTCCTTTCATATATATAAAATATAGTTATTATTCCAGACAGGAGTCTGGAAAAGCACCGAAGGTTTTGTGAAAAGCAAACCAGAAAATGGGAAATTTTAAAGAGTTAAGTCACAAACCAGAAAGAAAATCAACGCCAATAACAAGCTGGATATAAGGAAAACAACTGCAAAGACTGGTTGATCTTTTATAACAGCTTGTAACTATTTGTGTTTTATAGCCTCAGATTAGTGGACAACCCGCTCTGCCTCTGAGCCACAGCCGTGCATGCATCGGCGTTGTGGTTGTCGTCAGGAACTGGTCATACATTTTTTGTATCCCAGTTTGAAACCACATTTTGTACCAAATCCACTGTTTGACTTGGTCTTTTTAACTCTAAAATTGAACCGAGTGAAGATTATCATCGGACTCTGGATCTAATTATCAGAGAAACAAGCTGAACTAACGTTAGCAGCAGCAAATTTAAGTGATGGAAAAACTGGCATGACTATTTTTAAAGAGATCCCTTGACCTCTGACCTCAAGATATCTTGAATAAAAATTGGTTCAATGAGTACCCACAAATCTGCCACTTTGCATACCACTTTATGGTAATCCCGATTGTATCCATGTGTTAGTTTGTCTCCATAGTAGCCATTTCATTGTAGTGAGACCATATCTTGTATAAAATGAGCTATTGTGACCTCTAGGATAATCACAGCCTCATGAAACTGTGCAACCACAAACTAGAGACTGAGGATGGATGGCTTTCCTAGCTATATTGACATCACTGATTTCTTACTTTAGTTGTACAAAAACTGTAGGCTAGACTGAGATTGAAGGGAAGTTAACATGAAAAACGTCACTGGCATATTACATTACTCAAAGCTGGATGACCCCCGCTTTGAAATGACATTTTCCATGTCTAGTTTTCTACTGTTTCATTTACTGTCAGCTAGTGGTGATAATGTAATATTCCCAGTGGGCCCTCACATGATGAGAGTGAATGACTTTGACATGGTCCTATGTGGTTTTATGTGCATTATGCCTGTTGGCCCAGAATACCTTGCAGCAACCCAGAGGAGAGTCAGCAGTTAATCCTCAAACACTTCCACTACTGTAGGAGAAATGCAGTATTAAAACACTGGCCCATTACTACCAAAAGAGAACAGCTCTAAAGCTCATGGATTAACATGTTGTGCTGGAACTATTTCTTGAGAAACAAGTGTATCCATCCACCCAGCACCTCTCTGCAGTATCTTCAGTTATAACCCAGGTTGCCAGATAAAGTCGGTGAGCACAGGTTTTGGTTTAGGTCTCTGTACAGACACAATAGTACCAAAACTGGCAATTCAGTGAGTTCAAAATGATCCCAGTCAGGGTCCAGTTTGAGTTCTATAGGTAAGAAATTTTGATCCCCCAAACAGAAAAGGCAGTTTGTTCAAATTGCATGTATCTGTTGAATGTATTGCATTTTTCTAAATATGCTTTTGAGCAGGTTTTGAAAAAAAGACAATCTGTCTATCCCTTTAGACATTACATTTACATTTGTGTACAATTTAAAAAAGCAAAAATATGTTCATTAGTGAGTTTTGTAGGTGTTGGTAGTTGTAGTTTTGTACAGAGAATGGCTGGCTGTTTTGTAATTTTGCAGAGCAACAGTTAAGTACAGCAGGGAGGAGAGATTTATGCTTCTTGGTAGTAAAACCTTTTACTGCCATGTCACACATGCTGTCTCCTGCTCAGTGTTATATGTACATATGTACATCTGTACTACTGTTACTGATGGCACTGATGTGTCATGTCTGTGTGTGGTGCATTGTTCGAAACAGAAATGCAGCCAAACACAAACCAACTTGGAAAAATCCTCCATAGGCGAGACAGTAACAAAATTTAGCTGCAGTAAGAAAAAACACATTGACGAGTGAATAAAAAGTAAAGTCTTTTGCAGTCCCTACTTCATTAAATATAAAAGGTGTATTTGATGTGGCCTTGGCAGCTGTCTGTGCTGAGAGGGATCCATGCGTCGACCCCTCAGTCACAGTGCGAATTTCACCCTGAAAGAAACTGTCAACGTCTGAGTGACAAATTGAATGAGTTTGTGACATTACCCTCGGCCTGGAGCTCTCAACAGGGTCCTCATCCCCAGACAACAATATGATGTGCCAGGGAACTAAATTTAGTCCACCATGTGAAAAATAGACTCAGTTTTACACAAAAACATATATTACCTTTAAACCTCAGCAGGGAATTTGACACTCATGATTTTCAGTCTGGGTATTTAATATTTTATAGATGATTTATAGAGCTGGCTATTGAAATCGTTGTCCTCTGTGTGGACCTTACACGCAACAGAGGTATCACCACATTTGTGCCATCCCAAGTTAACATCATGGCAACTATTAATGATGACAACAGTGGACGTTCCTCAGGTTAGCAAATATTATCATATTTCTACAAAAAAATTGCTGATGTTGCTGGAGTTTGTAGAAGACCAACTCAACGTGTGTTTTGTTGTTATTAGCACTGTAACTGCTATTTAGTGTAAAATTATTGTAGTTGGGTATGTTTTATTTTTTATGTAAATTTGTTAAACATATACATACATACATACAATATGTCAAATCTCACATCAAAACAATTGTCCACTAATCGGAAGGTTGTTGGTTTGATCCCCAGCTCCTTCTGCCACATGTCGAAGTATCCTTGAGCAAGATACTGAACCACAAATTGTTCCCGATGCTGTGCATCGGTGTATGAATGTGTGTGAAAGGGTGAATGTGGCATGTAGTGTAAAAGCACTTTGAGTGGTCGAAAACTAGAAAGACGCAAGTACAGGTCCATTTATCATTTACAAAGGGGATATGACACCATTGACAGGCAACCAGTGAAACGCAGCGTTACCTGAATAAAATTACAGATTTCTCTGAGAGGGATGATGAAAGTACACAACTCAACTACATATACAACATAGCTCTAGAGTTTTTTTTTTATTTAGACATTTTAATGTTACATATTATAGCTTTGAGTGTTGTATTTAAGTATAATTTAAACTAGTAACAGTTTCTATATTGTTCAATTTCAAGTTCAAATGTACCTTTGCAATAAAAAATGCTTGTTTATTTATTTTCAGGAAACTTCATAGGAAATAGGAGTTGTCATATGATCCACTGTGCCTCAAGCTTGCTTTTTATATGATAAAGATGGGGTGTCAGTAATACCTGCTTGTCAAAACGTCTAATTGGATGTAAAATGAAATGTGAGCTATACGTGCCCCATCCTTTCATGTGTCTAAATCTGTCACTCCACTTTCTCTCCTGTCATTTAAACACTCAATCATGCTGTTTGTTCAATATTTGGCCTTATTAAGTGACAATACCCTCTCTCAGTTTATCTTCTCATTTTGCTCTCTTGACTGCATTCATTTCTCCACTCTCCCTCTAATATTTCTATTATAGTCACTTCACCACAGAGTTGTGTGAAATTCAGTCATTACTGAACTTCAAAGATGGAATCTGACCGTTTAAAGGTCATACTGGATTGTCTGCATATGGGCTGAATGGTGGCACCATGCTTAAACTGCAGACGTGACAGAATGTTGGCAGTTTTATGATGACGCAAAATCACCTCTGCAATCTCCACTCTGGAAAGGTCATCCATTTTCCAGGTGAGATGACAGCTGAGTAATGACCCTCACTGGCAGGCTCCCCAGGCGTGACTGACTGCTCTTTGAATGATTTAGGGCTGAAGTCCTTCAAGTATTGCTCTGAATTTACCATTGTTGTAAAAGCCAGTGTCTTATCAGAGCCTGAGTTACAGACATCTGCTGCTACATCCCCTGCGGAGATGATTACATTTAAACTTTAAGTTTTTCTTTGCAGAAGTGTGGATGTATTGTAAGATTAAAGGGACGTATCAGGGGTTATCTAGACACTTTGCTTATCATTTTTGCTTAAGTTTTCTAATATTCTCCCTTCTGAAGCATGTGTGTAAGACAGTGTCACGTTAAATTGATGAAATATGTCCTAATTGATTGATAAAACCTCGGGATATGGTTTATTAACAGTGTCATTTCTGATTATGGGTTTGTCTGCTGATTGAAGTGACAAAAAGCTATTTAAGTAACAGGCAGGGATAATACAGAAAAAACTTCCATAACCATACTGCTCTCTGCAGAGCAACAGTGTGAATGTACTGGACTAAAGGAAAGATCAGGGACTCAACAAAAACAGTCAATGATTTTCTGTTTCTGTTTCTGCTGTGTGCTCTTGGTTACTTAAAGGGTGAAACCAGACAACATCATTCCGGGTTGATGAGGAAAACACCTCCTTCCCAAACAAGCCCTAAGACATAACATCATTTCACTAACAAGTAGTTTAAAGGAAGATTGGATTGTTTTAAACACCGAGATTGAAGGTAAAGACAACAACTGATTGGTTGGAAATGTAAAGTTTCTGTGTGTTTGTTGATGGACTGAAACAGAAGCTGGAGGATGAAAGGAGAGTTAGATATTTTGGGCTGAGTAACCTTCAAAGATTGATCATGCAGTTAGCCACTGATAGAATGAGCCTCCAACTTGACTCACATTCAAGTGTTCAGTTCTTATTAACTGTCACAATCTGGAAACTCAGTTATAACATTATGGCATTTTCCAATTAATAATGACTTTGTGGGTGACATGCTGCTAACTCGTACTTAAAGTGCAAATTAACACAGCTTGAAAGTCGTATCACTAGACCGTAGCGTGCTGCATTGCTGATACTTCAACTGGGGGTACCAGGTCACAGGTCAGGAGTTTTCTAATTTTATAAGTAGTGACAAAAAGTTACTCATTAAACCCTCAAGACACTTGAACTTGGGGCAACAACTCAACCCAGAGAGCATTCCATCTTCCATCACATTGCCATGGCCTCAGACTTGAAGGTGCTGATGCAATCCTCAATCAAGTCAATCAAGTCAACTTTATTGTCAGATGTGCTATACATGCACGACATACAGCACAAATGAAATTTCAGTCCTCTCGGACCCACGGTGCTTTA
>NW_023340246.1:24579-27138 GCF_004916995.1 Morone saxatilis
AGCAGACCTGTTGAAGTTTTGACCAGCTGGGTTTTTTAGGGAGCTTAGTGTAAAAGTGCTTTGAGTGGTTGGAAGACTAGAAAGGCGCTGTACAAGTACAGGTCCATTCATGCTGTATGAAAGAAGACTTGAAACTAGAGATTGAGACCATAAAGTCATTAGGAAACTGTTTACTGAGCTAATAAATCAAGTGAGACATAGGGTCATTTCCCCATAAGACTACTTCTGGCCATTAGAAAGAATGCAGGTTGGCTGCATTCTAACTTACATTTTCAAAATCCAGCAAAATAAAAAAGGAGAACTATATTATATTATAACCGTGTCTAGGGTGATAAGTGACAACTTTAAGTACGTCAGTTTACACCTGGTACTAAAATGCATCTCTCCAATGTTTCTCCTCACACAATAAGATCAATAAAAATTGTGCAATTTTGTTAGGGAATTTGTCCGGGGATATTGCAGTTTCTAGTTTAGTGATCAAATCAGTTGAAACAGACAGTGTTCACAAACGTACTGCTGATCTAAGCAGGAAAAAGAGCTCATATAACATGTAATTTGCATTACAGGGAACCAAACAGACTGTTTTGTGTGTACTTGTAGGATGTCAGTTGAGTAGGCGGTCTTTTAATGTGGCACAGAACGCATTAGCGTTTACACTACAGAGATATGTGGGTTAGGGTTAGGGTTATATTATAAAGTTTCTCCTCAATCAGTAATTCCCAAAATTGGGCCATTTTGTAAGGGAGATATCGCAGATACTAGTATAGTGGTCAAATCATTTGAAACAGACAGTGTGTTCACAAACATCCGCTGCTGATCTTGGCAGGTAAAAGAGCCCAAACACATAATTTGCATTACAGTGAACCAAACAGACAGCATGTTTCTGTGTACTTGCAGGATGTCAGCTAAGTAGGCGGTCTCTCAATATGACCCAGGATGCATTAGTGTTTACACTACAAAAGATACAAGGTCAAATGTGTCCCAGACCACCTCAACAAGTAACTTGAGTGATTAGATCACAATGCGTCTCTGCGGTTGTTTACACTGTAAACCATCCACTTGTGGATTCTGCATTTTTTTCATGATATATTGCAATCAAGCTAAATCGGTCGTTGGTGGACGTATCTCACAGTCTGTTTATTTGAATGGGTTTTTTAATATTTTTGGGTGCTTTGTTATGCTTTTAATTGATAGTAACAGCTGTAGAGTGACAGGAAAGGGGGGATGATATGCAGCAAAGGGCCACAGGTCAGAGTCAATGGCTGCTACAGCAAGGAATTTTTTACATGAGGAGCAAGCTCTACCAGGTGAGCTACCAGGGCACCCCTAGGACTACTGTTTTTGAGTGATCATCAGAGATTTTACTATATTTCTCTCATAATTGTCATTTGAATTTTCTTTCATCTTGGACAGTCCAAAATTGCAAAGAGTATTAGCCCTCTTAAGAAAGAAACAGAAAGCTTCTGTAATCACTATACCAATTACATGTTTAGAAAGCACCTTGTGCTGCTTCGACTGGAATAAAAAAAAGACTCTTTCCTATGATACGATAAAACAATTGCATGATCTTCTTTAAAACATTCCTTTGATGTTTGTCAGTCTCAGAGTTTGTGTTTAGTTCCTGAGGGAGTATTTCAGATATAGTCCTGCTACTGTATATCTCCTCCCTCAGGATATGTGGTTTCTGGAGTTCTGGTTGTCACATGGGATTAGCCGTGTCCATGACAGAAGAGAGGTCATGGCCTAGCCTCAAGGAGGGATAGTCCACCCACATTATTATTATCAATCATGCTTTTCTTGAGGGTTGCAATTGTTTTCAGGAAAACAATCACTGAGCCTCGCAAATGAAGTGTCATTCCATTATTCCTGTGTAAGAATATCATTTATTGTTGTAGACTCATTAATAAGACTTCCATAGAGATTGCTTAGATCTTTCCAGTTATGGTCTATAGATAATGGAACCAGCCAGACATTTCTGGTTGTTACAGTCAACACCATGAAATGTTTCTATGGCATTTTATTTTATTAAGCCATGTAAATTTGCTGCAGCAGTGGTTGCAATGAGCAGAAAAAGTGCTGAACTTTTTTTGTATTTTTATCCTCACCCTCTCACTTTTTCTGTGAGGTTTGCCGGTTCGGCTCTTTTCTCGTCCTTTACAAAACCTCCTCCAGTAGTAAAAAGAACATCACAGTGCGGAGGTCCAGTCAGAGATTAGCAAACAAAAGCAACAAATTTAGTGCCAGTAGCGATATTAGGTAAGAAGAAATTATTTGAAAATATGTCAGTTATCATAAACTGAGAGAGAAGTTCTGTCACAGAAATAGAGAAGGAATAGTTTGAGATGGAGTTGAATGTCGCAAACATCATGACGATGAGAAATGGTCCATGACTAAATTTGGAGGTAGTCAAGAGGGTGTTAACTGTCATAGAAAACACTGTCAGAAATGTTACCAGATGGCGCCCGGTTAGCTTAGTTGGTAGAGCTGGCGACCCATGTCCCAAGGCTGAGTCCTTGCTGCAGCGGCCCAGGGTTCGAATCCGACCTGCGCCCCTTTGCT
>NW_023340246.1:27188-27440 GCF_004916995.1 Morone saxatilis
GGCAATAAAAGCCCAAAAAAAGTGTTCCAAGGAGTAGTAGTAGTCGTAGAAATAAATATTTTCTATTGCTACCTCTGCTGCTACTGCTGTAAACTCCACAGGATAGTAATGATTTACTGTCTGTGGGAGCACTGCATTTCCAATCCCAAAATCAAATATACCCTCCACTATCTTTTCTATGTTGTCCTCATCTCCCGTGGTATGTCCTTATTTTCTCCTCCTTGTGCCTAAGGGGCCGTCCACACGAATAAG
>NW_023340246.1:27540-31454 GCF_004916995.1 Morone saxatilis
TTCTGGAAACGACGCCATGTTTACCGAGATTTTTTTCGAAACATCGTATTGGGTGAGGCCGCGTATTCGTGTGGACAGGGCCTTAGTCTATTACCTCCTCCTTTACTCCTTCCCCCACACTGCTTCCTCCCTATTTTGCTCTATCTGCTGCCTTCTTCTCTTCTTTTTCTTCTCTTGTGCTACCTCATCCTCTCCTCTTGTTCCTTTCAAGAGGGGGCGGTTCGATCCCCAGCTCTTCTTGCTGCATGTGGAAGTATCCTTGAGCAAGACACTTAACCCCAAATTACCCCAAAAATGAATGATTAGTTCCCTTCTGGTGAGCAGTTGGCACCTTGCATGCCATCAGTGTATGAATGTGTGTGAATGGGGTGAGTGTGGCATGTAGTGTACAGCACACTTACTAAGTTCTGATGACACAGATGACTTTCTGTTTTTTAGTGTTAAACTCTGAACTAATTGCTCTTTTAGTTATGGATGTTTACATATACGCTGTCATTAGGATGACCAGGTATGCCCACTTTGTGTGGGACTGCATGGGATTTTTACCCTTTGTCCCATGTCCCACATTTTGATTGGCTTTCAAAATCACTACAGGACAATGGCTGTGTAGAAGGCAGGAAAGGCAGTCATCACAGGGCTGTGTTTAATGCCAGACAGTGGGGTAGTGGTGCCTATAGAAGTGGGTATACTATTATTAATTTATTTTTACATGTCCCGTCAAGCCAAGGATAAACACCCTGTGTTATAAACAGTGACATGTAAGACTACTCAATCAGTACTGGCCGACAGACGGGTGAGACAACTACATAATTATACATTTTGAGTGAAGTATTCCTTATTCCAACATCCACTCAGGACAATTGTTATGCTTACTGTATTACTTAGTGTGGGGGAAAATAGCATACAATACATTTAAGTCCTTCACATGCTAAAGGCCTATCCTGTAACATGAATAGTCTATTGTGTTCTTTTGAATCAAGACAAAGCTTGAGATATGACAAAGAAAGGGGCACAATAAAAATGTTTTTTTTAAGTTTCAATACATTGGCCTTTTAGACTACTTCTTAGCACTGGTAATGTGTCCCACACAAACATATGTGGCATGGATAATTCCAGTCACAATGACAAACAATTCATTCTGTTGTCAATAAAATCACTGTTACTGTTTGATCTTTAGTCCCAGTTCCACCAAAATCGGTCATGGCTTGGCAGAGAGACTCGAGAGACTGATTTAAGAAGAATCTCGAGGTTGGACGAAGTTAATGGAGGATGTGATTCAGACGGTGACAGGATGACACCACCATTACGAGAAGGGGGAAAAGATATTTCGCAGCCCAAACTGGAAAAAGCCTTTAATGAATCACCAATACTGAAAGTGAGGAGAAAATTACAGCACTGACATAAAAGCCAACTCTGCTGCAATTACCAATCATATTAATGTCTGTCCCTTTTTTGAGGTTCTCCTGGATCACTACTTTCAAGATTTGAAGGCAAAATTCTGCCTTTTTGAAAGATAACCACCTTGACTCTAAAGTGAAAGTGTAATTTCACCAGTTTCACATGTCAAAGTCAGTTTACTTGGCTACTCATTCAGTTGTTTAATGTCTTGTGTGTCTCTGGAGGAGCTTTTAGTCTGAGAAAATAAACCTGATGATGTCATCTGGGACTGGAGACTAGATAAGACCACCTCCAGACATGTATTAAGACATAGTATTCTTGGAACAATAATTTGTGTGTGTATAATTTCCATCTACTCCTTCTACCTCATTAAATATTCCAGACTCTGTAATCACAATCACGTTCGGCAGATGAATATGAAAAACATCCTTCTAGTGTAAAACTAGAATAACTGACCATCCAGAGAGACATTTCACAACCTGCCGACTCCAAAGTTGTTCTCACTAATGGCTTATAAGTCATCTTTGAAACATATACATTCATAAAGTCATTAGTTACAACAACAATTACAAAGGGTGACGGATTATGAAGTGTTGCCCAGAGATTTAAGATTTAAATGGTGTAATGCTGGTTAGAGTTCATTCCAGGTTGCTGTGTCTAAAATAGTCTGCTGTCAGGGTGTTTTTCCCTGGGGAGCTGGCTGTATTCACAGCATACTGCTTTGGCCCACCTGTCTGTGATTATTGGTTCAGCTGCGCAACGTGCGTTGAGGGGTTGTACAGGAGCAGCAGTCTACCACGTCCACAGTGACAGCTGCCATTGAGCTGTTGTTTCTCAGTTGTCACCACGTAGCTGCTCCCAGTCCACCTTATTAAGCTCTCCCCTTAGTGTGTTTGAGCAGTAAGTCAAGGCTTCACAAGCCTTACATCAGCATGCTGTGTCGCAAAACTGTGAGAGTAGCTTGATGTAGAATAACCACTTAATAAGAAAACTTTTCAGCTCAAAGATTATGTTGCTGAGTAAATCCTTATATTCTTGTATAAACACAACTTGGAAAGTGCTGCAAGGGTCTGAAAAACTAAAGAAGTGCTCCTGATACAGATGATAATGGTAACAAAAAAGGACGAGTTCACCAGAAAATCAAGGACACATTGTTGCAGAAAAGAAAAAGTGCAACTTGTAGTTTAGTGTCTTTTTCAGCTACATTTTGCAGGTTAATGTGGTGCCATCAGTGTTGATGAATGACCATTGATGAAGCATGCTTGTTCAGAAAATGGGTATTGGTTTAATTCTAAATCAAGCTTCTTGCCACAGACTCACACTGACACTATAAATATTACAGCCTATTATTATAAAATAAAAAGGAATGTGTAGTGAAGGTTGTATTTTTCCAAAGCAGAGCTATTCTGCTGTTAAGCATGTTTAAAATGAGCATGAAAGTTAATTCTTGACCTTGGAAATAAAAGATTTAAAACACAATCTAAACTCAGTGTCGACTTACTGACCTTTTGATCTCATGGTCTCAAGAAGCGGATGGAGTTTTTCATTATCAGTTAATCTGTTATAGTTTAATAATTAATTATTAAATTATAATTAATAATATTTTTTTAGATTGATCGATTAGTTTTTCTCCAGAAATTTGTGAAAAATGTTGATCAGTGTCTTCTACAACCCAAAGATATTCAGTTTACTATAGGACGAAAAAAACGATTAATTTATTCACAAAATAGTTAGAGATTAATTTAATAGCTGACAACTGATCAATTCCTAAACTAATCATTGCAGCATTAGTCTGCTCAATTGCTCAACTAAAGTTCAGTTGGAGTTGCTAACTCTATTCTCTGATGAAGACCATGATATGTAGTTGAAAGCTCTAGAAAAATGGGGGAACTTGGTTTAAGATTATATTTATTTGCTTACTCTGTATTGTCCCGCTGTATTATGTAGGAAAACAACCATAGAATAGAATAAAAATTATAATCTGGCAGTTCTTTTTTGTTGTTTTTCTTATCAGAATTTTCCTCTCTGTTTTAAATAAAAAATAAAATTTTAAAAATTAATCATTCGATGTGTCTCTGTTTGATTATAATATGCACTAAGAGAGGCGCTGAACTACAACTGAGCATAAACTTACTTTGGCACTGCAAAAATCCAACTTTAAAGATATATAATTTCACACCTAAGAGTATCACACCTAAATTACTCAGTTTCCAGGTAACAACTGTTTGACATTCCTTTCACTGTGGAACAAAAATTAATATGCAGAGGCAAATTGATCTAAGTTGGAGAAAAACTCATTTCAAAAAAATGTTTTTAGACAGTATTTGTGTAAAGAAGCACTGTACTGCTTTATAACTTATAGAATTGAATCACATTTACAGCAAAAACTTCAATAATCTCTACATCGAAGCCATCAACCTGTCTTTTAGACCCCATCCCAACTAGGCTGCTTAAAAAAGTCTTACCCTTAGTTGGCACTTCTTTCCTGGATATGATCAATCTTTCTTTATTGTCAG
>NW_023340246.1:31554-42551 GCF_004916995.1 Morone saxatilis
GCCTCTTAAAAGGAAGTTTTTCCTTGCCGCCGTCGCCAAGTGCTTGCTCATGGTGGGAACTGTTGGGTCTCTGTAAATAATTTTATAAGGAGTACGGTCTAGACCTGCTCTATTTGAAAAGTGTCCTAAGATAACTTCTGTTATGAATTGGCACTATACAAATAAAATTGAATTGAATTGAATTGAAAAAGTGGCTTCATTATGGCTCTACTGATTTTTGGAGAGACACTACAAAACTTGAATGGCCCAGCTAATAGTACTCATTAATCAAACCAAAGGACTGGCAGGCTTGTACTTTGGACACCCATGGGACTAATACAGCCAAGGTTGTGTCTTTTACTTCAAAAAAAGTGTCTAAAGAACACACAATGACTGCAGGAACGGCTGTAAAGACTGCCTTGTAAGGTCTAATCAATGTTGACTGATGTTTTGACAGCTTAAAATAAGAGTGAAGTCTGCTAGCAGGACTATTAAATTCTCTCCATTCAACAACTCTATTTATACCTCTGTCTGCACCAGTGATAGCCATGGTCGGAGGCATTGTGTTTTCATCTGTCCATCCAACCTAATGTTTTTGGTAGTAACTAAATTGATGCTGTAATTATGCTAAAATGTCACACACATGTTTGATGGGATAGATACAACAATGAAGTGATGACTTGTTTTACCTAAAAAGTCTTTTTTGTCTATTATTCAACACCATAACTCAGGAACAGAAGTGCATATTGTGACCACATTTCACAGTTGGTCGGACACCGAACTGGTGACACTTTTGACTCAAAGGTCAAAGGTCACTGTGACCTCAAAATAGGTTTTTAGCCAAAATTTAAGAATAAATTCTAGATTTCACACACACATGATGACTGGGACAACACAGTGAGTAAACAAGGCTTTAAGTTTTCCATCTCATCCATTCTGCCTTTCACTTCCTGCCTCATTCTTAATTTCACCTGACTGCAAACACTGTATTGGAGCGTTGAGCTAATGGTGGGGTGAAATCAAAAGCACCATAGTTAGTATAGCTATACTATACTAAGAATCCATCTTTACATAGTAATCAAGTAGATGTGTGTCTATTTAGCCAATAAAATCTATGATAATCCTTCATTAGTTTTTCTCTGTGGTGCTAGGGAAAACATTTCATTTTATTCTTTTGGGACTATAAATATCAATGACAAATGCAATCTGATCTGACCATTTATTTTTAAGATGCCTGGCACAGATTAACAGTCAACTATTGGACTAACCAACAGACCATCACCATAAAACCTAGACATAAAAACAAAGCAGCATTAAATTTCCAATCTCTTCACTTAACAGGTTCCTGTTCAGGATCTGCAAGGTATCCCAGCATACATTGTGTGGAAAGCGGGGCATTAAATGTGCACTTTTAGGCTGTCTGTAATGTTCTATTTGCCTGTTTTGTTGTTTCAGACTGACCTTTGACCCTCGAGGGAGCACTGTCTCCCTGGGAGTGATTCCAGGGAGGGAGGGGCTAGCCTGGGTCCAGGGATGGACATGGACAGCTACCCAGGGGGGAGCACCTCGGGACCTAACATCACAAACTGCACCGTCTTACCGGCCAGCAGCCTGCAGGCGGTCCAGTTCACAGACGGGATGGCGGTGGTGGTGGTCATTCTCGGCCTCCTCACTTTCCTCACTGCGCTCATCAACGGTGCCGTTATCGTCGCTATCTGCACCACCAAGAAGCTCCACCTGCCTGCCAACTACCTCATCTGCTCCCTGGCCGTCACTGATTTCCTGGTGGCGCTACTCGTCATGCCCATCAGCATCCTCTACATCACCATGGAGACGTGGTCGCTGGGTCAGGTGGTATGCGAGATGTGGTTGAGCATGGACATGACCTGCTGCACCTGCTCCATCCTGCACCTGTGTGTCATTGCCCTGGACAGGTACTGGGCCATCACCAAAGCTATCGAGTACACTCGCAAGAGGTCAGGCCGCCGTGCTGCCATCATGGTAGGAATAGTCTGGGTCATCTCAGTTTTTATATCCATGCCACCCTTGTTCTGGAGGCAGAGGCCCAGCAGCGACAGCTTCCAGCATTGCATCATAGAGCACGACCACCTGGGATACACTATATATTCTACTTTGGGGGCGTTTTACATCCCCATGATCATCATTCTTATCTTATACTACAGGATTTACAACGCCGCCAAAACTCTTTACCAGAAGCGTGGCTCTTCTCGGCACCTCAGCAGCCGCAGCATGGGCAGTCAGAACTCTGTGGACCATTGTCGGGTCTCCCACACTTTCTGTGTGTCAGACTTGTCCAACTCCGATCCCACACTGGCTCCTGACAAACTCAACGCCACCATCCGCATCCCGTCCTTTGAGACAGACATGGACGGGCAGGATGAAAAGAACCAGATATGCACCTCACGCGAGAAGAAAGCAGCGCGAATCCTCGGCCTCATCCTCGGGGCCTTCATCATCTGCTGGCTGCCTTTTTTTTTGAAGGAGCTCCTGGTGGGTCTGCAAGTGTTGCAGCCCTCTCAGCTTCTGTCCGACTTCCTGACCTGGCTGGGTTACATCAACTCTCTCATCAATCCCCTACTGTACACCAGCTTCAATGACGATTTCAAGCTGGCTTTTAAAAAGCTGCTCAAGAGAAAAGAGCATGTGTAGGTCCAAGGTTAAGAACACCAAAGGGAATGTATACACCTTTAACTTACCGTCTGTCTACTGGCAATATGGAGTGCTTTTCAAGTAAAAAAGTTACACCTCAGTAAACAATGTATTCTCTGTTTTTCTCAATAAAGGAATTCTTTATAACTACTTTTCATTTATCACATAACTTTCATTCATATATTTTCATCTGTGCTCTTTCAAACAGTGGCCCCAAGAGCTCAACAAACTGCAAATTCCCACCTCTATTTGCTCTGTGCTCCAATAACAGTTAAGCAATTCTCAGTCAAAACCTCTGTCAACGTCCTCCTTTCCTGTACTTAGATATGCTATGTGCTATGCAAATCTATGTTGAAAAGACATCCACATTTTGAAGATAGTTAAAAGTGACATATATAGGCACATCTTTAGTTAGCTAATGTTAGCAAAACATTAATCAAAATCCACATCCTGCACTGTGGAGAAACAGCAATTAGACTTTCATGTTGGGAGATGACATCCAACATTTGACTGAAATAAAATATGGAAAATCCAGATAATTAAAAAACCTCAATATTTAAACAATCCTGGCACAGAATGTGCGGTGTGCACTGTTGTCAGTATCTGTGCACAAGATAAAATATCAAAAACATATGAAGCCAAATCAATAACTAATTGAGTACACGTAAAGCCACCCATAATAATATATATGTATATGTAATAAGAAATAAGCTGCATGGTGCTTTGTCCCCATATCCTGTCCTTTTTTAAGACATTATTTTTGTCTTTATTGAAAACAACCAGAACATAGAGCTGCAACCATGGGTTTCAGTCTGACTTATGTCCCTTTGCTGCATTCCTTTTCTCTCTCCCCCCTTTCCTGTCACTTTTCAGCTAGGAAACATGATGGTAGGGGTAAAAAAAAAAATGACAAAGACATAATACACAGTAAATACAAGCAGAGTTGTTTACCTTCAGTTGAATCATTTAAACATTTAAATCATTAATCTTTTAAATTAATCCTGATGTGACCTGTGCAACATGACAACATTTGCATCACTTTACATAAACCTGCATAGCTCCAATCCACTGATTGATTATTAACTAGAGCCTGACCAATATGGGTTTTTTGAGACCAATACCGATTTTAGAGGGGGGGGGGATCTATGATTACCAATATGGCGGCCGATATAGTACATTTTTTACCTGGAATGTAATGAAAATGTCACATTTTCTACGTGGATTGAAATGACTCTGCAAAGGTACTCAGAAGGCTGCTTTCTTTGTGAACCAATTCTAGCTGACATTGCTGGGAGCTGCTTCTTCTCTCTTACTCTGAGCAACTAGCCACAGTATTGTAAATCACAGTGTACTCTGCTGGATAAACCTTGTAGTGACACCAATATATTACCACAAGCACTGTTTTCTGCATTTTAGACCGTGGAAAACTGTTTTCATTTCAGATAATATATACACCGATACCAATACACTACCGTGTCTGCGATAGGCCAATATCAGCCAACCGATATATTGGTAAATAGTAATGGACCTGTACTTGTATAGCGGCCTTTTAGTATTCCGCCACTCAAAGTCTTCTTTTACCACTACGTGCCACATTCACCCTTTCACATTGTTCTCCCTCTAACATCATGCTCTTTCTGTGGACTTGATAGTGAGACAATCATACACTTGTTTGTGGCTGTCCTCATATAAATATTGTTTTTGGTAAGATTTGTCCAGTACATTCCATTTTTGTACATTTTTATTACTATCCAAATATGTGCTGTTTGTTATTTGTGCAATTGAAAATAAGTATATTACATTATAAACCTTTTTATAATAAAATTTTATTATAGAAATGAAATGCAAACAAACTATTCAGCACTCTACAATCCCAAAGGCTTAAAAACTACTGTCTGAATTGCTCTGTGTACCTCTTGGCAAATATGCCTAACGTTTATTACTGTTCAATTTTGCAATGAAAAAGCTCCACTCTACTCTCCACACTCCAGTTCAGTAGGTGTCGGCAATGCATTTAGAAGCTGATTTGCCACCCGCCATTAAAAGAGGAAGAAGAAGAGCTACGTCGCTACGCCGTAGTGGTACGCGCTGGAGCTGGGTGTGAAGATGGCGGACGAGGAGGCCGAGCAGGACCGTAGTCCTGAGAACGGTATCAGTGAAACGATTGGGGAACTCAGACAACGGTTGCAACAACTGCAAGAAGTCGCGGTTAGAGAAAGCAGCGACTCTCCAGCCCACTCCTCTTCTGAGTATTGCCAAGAGTTTTGTAGGGTGAGTTATTCCTCCCACATAATTAACGTTAGTTAACAAGCTACGGTTAGCATTGATAATAACGGTGCGTCCTAGCTCCTGGATAAACCAGGGAAATGTTTGATTTCAGAGCCGAGCTATGCTCGAATGGGCAGGGCAGTTGTATTAAGAGTTCGTCCCGTCCCAGAACAAAAGCATGTGCATTGTTTAAACTTCGGCTAGTCGCTGAAGTAGAGTGTACAAATACTACTCAATCTGACCGCTGACATAGCTAGCTCCTCTAGCTACTAGCACTCGCTAGCTGATGGTTGTCTGCAGGAGATAGTTAACCGTAATGTTATTGGCGTTAAAAATCATTTCAGATACACCTCTGGTTATCTATCGTTGTCTGGTTCCAACGCATTAATACCAGCCGGTCTCTGTGTTTGGTTCATTGCCCAGGTACTGTGTAGTATATCAACCAAAACAGTTCTACCTGCAGTTAGCCTAACATTAGCTTTTAGCCTTGTATGTTTGGCTACATGCGCGTGCACGTGAGCATAATTTCGGTGTCTATGGTGGTAACGCAGCCCCCCGGCTGACTAAACCAATTACTCTTACTCCTATAGTGGCCTTGTTATAAGTTAGCCAGTGACCCATATTCTGCTGTCAACAACAACAACAACAACAACATGGCCCTTTTCAGTCAACAACCCTGCATGAAGTGTAGGGAATGCGATAAGACTTCACGGGAGAACGGCACGGTTCGTTAGGTTTTTTTTTCCCGCGATGAATTTCGTGTGTGTACGTGCCGAATCGAGCGTACGCTTTTGCAGGAGAGGCACGCCGTTTTCCACCTCGGTTGCATACTAAAATCAATACAACATCAACTGCAGCCACTCTCCCTGGAGACCTGCACGCAGCCCATTAGTAAGCCATCTGCACGGTTCGGAGTGAGCGGATGAGAGCACAGGGAGGGCGGATCTGCACCAAGCATCCCGACTCTCACTATTGTTGGGCTTTTCTTAGTGAGCGGATTTTGTGACATGAAATGTGTCCACTGTCTCCAGAAACGACACACAATGAGACCGTGTTATGGCACAAAAAATGTATATGTAGTCTAATCAACAAAACACAGCTGTTCGCAAAAAGTAAATGAGTAGAAGGGCTTGTGGCGGGCATAGGAAGCATTACTGATAGATAATGTATTTACAAAGCCTCTTATTGATGAGTTGACCATAAAATCTATCACTGATCACTCAAAGATTACAGAGATACTGTCAAAAATCACACTCAACCTGTTTTGGCCAATGTTTGAAATGTGTCCGTGTAGTTGGTGTAATTAACCTTTATTTTAAGTTAATATTTAGAGTTAAAATAAAAGACCGCTTACTATGATTGCGCTGGCAGTAAATGCATGTACACAAAAGACTTGATAACTTGAACCGGATAGAGGAAACCTGTTTTCTCTTTCTCAAAAATACAATTGTCGCTATTAGTTATGTGAAAGCATTCAAGCGTCTTATAAAGATGTTCAGGATTATTTTTCTTTTGTGGTAAAGTGTTTGACAGGAAATTGACCGACCTGCTGTTGGATCTTCTGGGCGCAGGTGTATAGAATCACTTGTTGCCACACCTTTTATTATATGTAGACGATCTCCATTCAACCTGCATGTACTATTGCTATTGGGGTTGCTAATAGGGTCAATTGGTGGATTTTTGGGGTGATTTTGTCATATTATGTAGCTAATTTAATAGTAAGCCTCTGAAGAATGAGAATTGGTGCTCAGCGGCACAGTACACACACCAAGCCAGAGGAAAAACAGCCGTGGAGCCGGAGCATTTCCAATCAAATTGCTGTGAGTTAAGGGTTTATTTCACCTACTTTAACAACAGGCAATACAGTAACAAGGTGATTGACAAAGGCTTCAACCAGGACTGTTACTCCGGGGAGATACGGGGACAGGATTTTCCCCAGGCCGGGAGAGGAGACGTGTGAAGCAGTAGAAGAGGCACAGGGAGGTTGGGCATCTGAGAGGCAGCGACTGTGTGTAGAGCCAGAATATTTTCACATCTAACTAACTGTTACACACCAGAGTTGGTGGATTGTGGGAACAGTGTAAAGACTAATAAAGACGGTTTGGTGAGTTTATATTTTATTTATTGAAAAAGTGTGTTTTTAAGGTGATTGAACATGTCAGTTAACAAACAGAAACTTTAATTCAGAAGGTGTTTTTATATATTTTAGTTTCCTGGCACTGGCGCAGCACACACAGGCGAATATATCAGCAATCCCTGATTGTAAATGGAATTTCAGACTCATAACTTTTGAAAAGACAAAATATATTAGGTAAAGTTAGGTTAAGATTTTGATAGTGGTCAGGACCCTCCTTTGCCCCACAAATTCTTAATGGCATGGATCAACAAGGTGCTCGAAACATTCCTTAGATATGATGCTATCGCGCAGTTGCTGCAGATTTGTCAGATGCACTTTGGTTCCACCACATCCTGAAGGTAGGGCTGGGCAATATGGCCTAAAAGTAAAATCCAAACCATATTTACAATTTAAGTCCTTTTCTTTTTTTTCTTCTTACAAAACAAATTACTACACTTTCTACACTTTCAATGTGAAATGCCACCACATGTGAAATGGCGCTGGGCCCCTTCTTCTCATACGGGATACTATGGGGATATTACTCTACATGTTCTGTGTAGGTGAGTGCCCAACTTCACCCAAAGGTGCTCTTTATTGATCCGGTGACTTTGGAGGCGATTTGAGTACCCTGAAATTATTATCCTGTTGGTGGAAACGGCTTGACATGATGTGCTTTGTGACACATCCTGCCGGAAGAAGAGTCTATCCATAAAGGGATATAAATGGTTAGCAACAATACTCAGGTAGGATGTGGAATTTAAGCAATTCTCATTGGTAATAAGGGGCCTAATGTATGCCAAGAAAACATTCCCCACACATTTACACCACCAACAACCTAAACTGTTGACACAAGTCAGGGTGGATTGATCTTGTTCTGACCCTACTATCTTCACGTGGTAGCACAGATAGATAGATAGATATTCATCAGAGCAGGCGACAACCTCTACTGTGAGTTTTGGTGAGTCTGTGCCCACTCTCGCCTAAGTTTCCCATTCTTAAGGCCTCTGCACACCAACCCGATTATCGGTCGTCGGGCGAGGTTGGTGACTCGAATCGGTTCGGTGTGTGTAGAATCGGCAGGGTAGCGTCGCCCTCAATGACCATCTGATTGGTGGATGTGTTTAGGCCCTTGATAGCGATCAGATGAGTGCACGAGAACACTGGAGTGACGACTGGTGAACCAACGCAGTATCTTGTTCATATTAGCCATCGTATTTTCGTTCAGCGAGTAATGACAATCACGATCCTTGTTGACTACTATCAACTCTCTCGATGAACATGATTGAAGACGTGTGCTCTGTGTTTACTGGTCTAGGTGTCCGTCATATTCCGGTTTTCATTTTTTTTGGGCGACAACACGATTAAGCGCGCTGCTGATATGGGGACCCGTATTACGCCTCGTGCACGTGCAGAAACGTACGTCCAGTTGGCGTCGTTTGGTGTGTGTCGGAGGCATTTTTTTTGACGTACCGGGGAGACGGGAGGCCGACTGATCGAGTCCGATGCTTTTCTGCCGCGACGGTCGGAAACCCGTCGGGTTGAGTGTGCAGAGGCCTTTAGATGACAGGAGCGGTGCTCGCTGTAGTCCTGCTGCTGGAGCCCATCCACTTCAAGCTTCCATGTGTAGTGTCTTCAGAAATGCTTTTCTTCATAGAAGTTTTGTAACGCAGCAAGGTTTTTTGAGTCACTATCACTCAGCTGTAAACTTGAACCAGAAGGCTTTTTTCGCCCAGAGAACTGCAGCTCTCTGGATGCGTTTTGTTTTTCACACCAGTCCCTGTAAACTCTCTGTGTCTGATGTTCAGGGTCTGAAATTTACCCCCACCATATGTGGATGGAACATTAAAGTGATGCTTACGCATAATGCATCACTATTTATAATTCAAAATACATACGTTCCTCTGAAATGAGCAATTCTGCATACTGAGTACTTTTGCTAATGCTAATACTTAATACAATACTTAAATAAAAGATCTGTATACTTCTTCCCAGTCCTGATATAGATGAGTTTGTTTTTTGTCAAATCCACTTATTGTTTGTGCGTGTCTTTTGAGAGCCAAGAAACAAAACGTAACAGCCAAGCTCATTATCACTTTAATAATTGTTAAATTATGATAACTATTCTGTAAGCTTTGGCAAACAAAAGCAGCTGTCTGGTTTCCAGCCTGACAGCTAGTTCCAAAACTTACTGTTACTTGTTGGAACATTTGCCCAAAGGCAGACTGATCAAATGTGAGCCATTTCAGTTCTGTCAGTATTCCAGTGGGCAGTTTCATCCAAAGAAGAGCAGTAACTTTTTAATCAGGGGACGTTTGCTTTTAACCACGTCCAAGAAAGTCATAACATACAAGCTTTAACATAACATACACTAAGTTTGCCTGAGATCCTGAGGCAGGGAGTTCCACAGCTGAGGGGCTTGGACCGCAAAGGCCATGTGACACATAGTGACAAGTTGAGATTTTGGAACCATCATCTTAAAATCAATTCTAAAACTCAAAAGTAACCAGTGAAGGGCAGCAAGGATTGTTGCTGCTGTTTAAGCTATGAGATGTTTTACCTGCGGGTACTAAAATAAAGTGTGTTGCAGTAGTAAAATCTGGAGGAGAGAAATGCATAGATGACCATGTCTAGATCTGCAGATGAAAGGGATGACCTGAATTTGGTTAAATGTCTCAGTTGGCCAAAGCAGAACGGTACCACTTTAGTCTGAGACACTAGATGAGTGTTAATTCTGCTAGTGCTGTGACCAGAGGGTATAATTACTATTATTTCTGAATTTGAATCATTCAACTGCAGGAACATTTTACATGTCCATTTCTTAATTTTAGCTAGGCCAGATGTAGTAAAGGACACATGAATGATACCAGGTTTCGAAATGAATTTCATTCTACATAATAAATTTAGTTTAATAACTTTCAGTAACTCCCATCACATCATTGATTCCCTCCGGTTCGACATGGAAGTTCTGTTAGTTGTTTCTTGCACTTAACATAAAAAATTGAACATCACAGAGGTTTGGCTACAGTTGGTTTTCATTATTCTTTTAGTCATTGGTTGCATCACTGTTTCTTGTTTATGTTGAAATTGTGAGAACCAGCCCCCAGAGTGTATCAAACATCCCTATCAAAATGATAAATATTTGACACATAAACATTATAATTTGCATTTATGATGATAGATTTTTCACCAAATTGTCCCATATAGCGTATCTGGTGCTGTTTTTATTATTGTCTCAGAGAAAACGGGACGCTGAGGTCAGCTCACCCTCGTATGAAAATCTATATTATATCTGCTCATGATTTGTCCCAGGGGTAGCATGTAGATGGTTAGGTAATTATTGTGATAGTAAATGAAAACATTAGAAAGAAATTTCAATCTCATCTGTAAAAAAATCCTTTTCTGTTATGATTTACTTTATGCTGTGGCATATTATTCCCTTTGGTTAATAGGACAAACAATGACATTTACAAATAGGCCTAATGCTTTTAAAAGCCACTATACTTTGTAATGGTTTATATGTAATTGGAGTTTGTTCTAATATGTTCGGTCTGCTATTTAGTTGTTGTTGTTTTTTGTAAGTGTTTAAAAGTGTAAACAGTAAAGAGCCCAAAGGGAGAGGCTGTGGGTGGAGGATCATGAGTGTGTAGGATGAAGTTGAGACATCTGAGAAGCAGAGATCATGCAGAGTTGTTTGCACTTGGCTTGGTTCTCACCCCTGCAGGCTGCTCTGTCCTGCAGGGGCGAGAAGGACAAGACCTGCTTTGCGTGACCAAGGTCAGCATGGATGTTCACAGTGACTTAATCTCTGCAAACAGATACCTGGGTATCTGCATATGAATGCAGAATCTGATTCGGATCTGATTTGGTATCGGAAGCGCTCTGGTTTCTGTTTGTAGTGCAAGCGGTATGGACCACTCATGTTTGAGCGGGCTTGGCTGCATACAGGTAAACCATCCGTGTAAAG
>NW_023340246.1:42651-59206 GCF_004916995.1 Morone saxatilis
GGCCGTATGTTTGACACCCCTGGTGTAAAGAGAGCAAGAGGTGGAACGCATTGGTTCGGAATGCTATCTAAAAAGTAATATGGGTCCAGTGTGTAACATTGAGGAGGAACTATAGTCAGAAATGCAATATAATATTCATAGCTATGTTTTCATTAGTGTAAAATATGATGAATATAGGAATCATGTTTCTGTTATCTTAGAATGAGCCATTTTTATCTAGAGAGGGAGCGGCTGCTCTTTTACTCTTCTTGTCCACCCAGAACAGACACACTGAACACCAGCTCTAGGTAGGCATTTGTTTTGGGCGAGTTTCTTAAAGAAAGAGTTTCGCTTCATGTCAGTTAAACAAGCATTCAAATGCTCGTAAAGGATCTGATGATGATGATGATGATAATAATGATAATAATAATAATAATAATAATATTTCTGCACTGAGCAATGCATAACTGTTAACCAGACAGTAAAATATGCTTGAGAATTGAATAGCTCTTAGTTAAGTGGTCCCAGCTCCTAAGAAGTCTGGTGGGCATAACTGCTTGTGCCCAACTTTCTGTTTTATTTTCAAACTCTTGGTATTGATTTCGGTCTTGGTGTATCGATTTTCAGAAACCCTCTATTTCTGTGTTTAATTCTCCAACCACTAGTTGAGTGAGGGGTATGATGTTGGATGTTACGATTGTGATATATACAAATACAGATCCCACTGTAGTGAAAAGAGTTGTTTACAGTATTGCAATGTACCCAATCCTAACCACTGTATTGCGAAACGTATTGCCAGATTCTTGCCAATACACAGCCCTATTGGTGAAGGTTGTCAGCTCAAACATGATCTCTTCAAATTGTTGTGTGGTGAGTGACTGACTGTGGTTCCCTCTCCACAGACACTGCTGGAGTATGCAGGCCGTTGGAGGATAGAGGAAGAGCCTTTGCCGCTCGTGGAAGTGTACATAGTCGCCCTGCTGAGTTACGCCCAGGCCTCTCCGTACCTCTCCCTGCAGTGTGAAAATGTTACTCTTGTGGTTGAGAGGCTCTCACTGTAAGTACCATTGAAATGTGATTAACTGCAGATAAAATATTCAGTTCATAATCAGTAATCATCATGTTTAATGCTACCCGGATGCAAAAGCTAAATTATAGCCCTTTTCATAATTTTATTAGAAGTGCAGGCAAAGACCTGTGTTTTTGTTGACTCCATATTTGTCCTGCAGGAGTTTTGTGGAGCTTCTGCTCTCACTGAAGAATGACATTCCAGATGGCTTATGGAAAGAATTCAAGTCATCTGTGCAGGTAAAGCTGAGGATTCTCATTTTAAGAAAGAATGAGTTTATTGAACTTGTCCTTCCAAGCATTTATAGATGAAATTTCTAAATGCCAACCTGTGCTAAACACTTGTTAGATCTTCAGATTCAAGTGAGGAAGTAGGAGTTCAAGCTAATTTTACTTCATCATATGCAGGGTTCACAGCATTGTGCAGTTCCAGCCGTACCAAAATCTTGACTTAATCGACTCAGACCTCAGGTACTCGCATACCTTGTGCATTATATCTTTAAGTCAGAGTTTTCCTCTTGTGTACAGTTTGCTTACAGTAAGCTGCAGGAGAATGGAATCACTCAGCTATCCCTGCTTTCTGCTCTGGCCCAGTATGATGGTGTTTGGACAAACAGAGTCCTGCAAGGCCTTCTGTCCAGTGAAAACCAACAGACTGAAGAAGGTGAGTTCCTGGAAGTCTCTGACGATTTTCCAAAGAATATTACTTAAAATGAAGGGAGGGAGGCATTTATATGTTTGTTTGTTTTTGTGCGTATCTCCAGTAGTGGTGAGTAGTGTACTGTCATATTAAGATGAATTGCTTTTTGGTGGGCTCCTAAACTATACATATCTGATCTTTAAATCACTGGTCCCATGTCCTCCTTTAAGAGAAAAACCCGAAACCAAAAGGTTTCATGAAGGCTCCTCCTCTTTGTCTACTGGAGACCTTATTTTGATACAATCAAATCTTGCATAAAGAAGTAACATCAGCTTTCTGTCACACTGAGACAGTCTCCTACACAGCACAAGAGCCACAGACTATGGACAGCAACTCACATTAGCTTTCCTGCTAAAGTCTCCTTCTTGTCTAACTTACAACATGAACACACATCTTGTCCTTCACCTCAGCAGTGCATTTTTCCAAGGTGAATGTATGCATGTTTGCATGTTTGTACTGTCAGGCTTTACAGGTTAGATTGCTGATTAGCTGCTTAGCTACACCCCATTAAACAGCATGTAAATGTAATTTTGGGTCCAGTTAGATGGTGTGGTCCTTACTCTTCAATACAACTAACAATTGACTGTCTGTGATTTGTAGGCCAAAGCACAAGTTTGTGCTCTCTAGAGCAAGTGTTTAGTTTACTCCTTTTGGGCTATGGTAGAAACATGGAAGATTCCAGTGACCCCTGGCATCTATAGATATAAAAGGCTCTTTCTAAGGTAGAGAAAACACAGGAATTCTTCATTTATTTTCAGGTGATTATACACTAATTAAAACATTCCTATAAATATTATATTCCAATTCCGACAATAGATCCCACTGGCTCTTTAAAAACATGTTTGCCCTCTGCTTTCATATCTCCTGGGAACCCCAGTGGACTGAAACTTGGCCATGGCAGCTTGGCCTCCGCCAAAGCAGACAGTCCAGTTTTATATCATATGCAAATCAGCAACTGCCACTACCATATATGTCAGTATTACAAACGATTTTTGTTTTGTAATGTTAACGAAATTGAAAAATGATTCGCGTATCTGCCCTGGGATTTGGATGCACTCCAAAATTGTATAGGATCTTTAGCTCATGCTTGACCTTTCCACCAAGTTTCATGGATATTGGGCCAGTTGTCCTTAATCCTTTTAACAAACAGCACAGAAAAGCCTCCTTGGTGGAGGGAATAAGGCTCTATGATCTGATGAGGCCAAAATTGGCCTTTTAAGCCATGATATCAAAACAAATGTGGACGTCACACATAACAAGAAAAGCACTAATCACTGTGAAGCTTAGTGGTGGCATCATCATGCTGAGTATAATGTATGCTGCAAAACACAAATGCTGATGGCATTTCTTGCAGATAGAGCCTGCATTGATATCACTAGAAAAACATAATAAAACATATTGGATAATGAGGAGTTGAGTATGTATTTATAATTTCTTTATAAATGAGTGCAACGCCTTTACTTTGACCATCACAACTAAATTAATTCTATCCAGTTTCACTCAGTAGCACATATACAAAGTCCAATTTTGGAAGCAAACTCCTTATATTTAAGTTGTACACACCAGTACACACCAGTGCACACCACAGGTAAAGCTGGCAGATTCTGCTCAATTTGTCTGCATAGCAAGGACCAGCTAAAGGATCAGAAATAAAACAGAGTATAGTTGATTAGAGACATACAATTCAGTTTCGCAGATTTTTGCAGTGAGATTTCCTCTGATTCAGCGTGCAGAATAACAAATACATTTGCATTTCCAGCTTTGCTTTAAAGTGATGGGTACACTCTGGTTGCACATGTAAAAACCATTGAAACACAATTAATAAAAATTAGAATAAATTGTCACTGTCAATATTTCCATTTCAGTGGAAGAGTTCTTGGTGCAGGAGGGGCTGGTCCTGTTAGAGATGAGAGTGAAGCAGCTGATGAAGGAGAATCAGCCAGGGAAAGCTGCACTGCTGGCAAAGACGTGCTCCGAGTGTCCTGCCTTCCAAGGGAAGGGAAATTTCAAGCAGATGTACCTCGTTTGCCTCTGTGCTACCTCAGAACAGGATCAGCTCATGGACGAGGTAAGTGTAGTTACTGTATATAGCACGGAGGTTGGAGATCTTTTTAAACGCACAAGAGCCTGGGATGGATGTGATCACACCTAGTAGAGCTTTGCATTATATTAGTTGAATCAAGCAGACCAATGTTCAGTAAATACCATTGTTGTGCATGCACCTTGCTGCAGTCCTTACTCTTCTGCCATCTGTGCTATGCCTTCCTCTGAGTCTGTACCTTTCAGGCCTTGTCCTGTAATAGCTTTCTCATCCACAAGATGGCAGACCACACTTATAAGCAGTTTGTCACACTGTCTGCCTGGGAGGCATTTGTGGTATTTCCTTAAGTGTGTGGGTACATATGTATGTATGTATGTATGTGTGTGTATGTATATTGGTTTCCAGTGAAACTTACTTGCTGTATATATGGCATCTATCTATGCAGCTTTCAAAGGAGGACTGTCGTGATGCATTGGAGATGATCTGCAACCTGGAGTCGGATAGAGACGAGAGGGCAGCTCTCAGCTTATGCTCGGCCTTCCTGACCCGACAGCTTCTCCAAGGAGATACATACTGTGCTTGGTAAGAAAACAAAAAACACTTTATTTGATGCATCTGTGTAGAGTTTCCTTGTTTTATGGAGGAATAAATCTTTATCCTTGACAGGGCTAAATCAAATAATATTGAGATTCTGTTAGTCCTGCAATCTACATCTGTCTTATAATGAAATTAACGTATTTATGCAAGTGTTGAGTTATAAATTGCTGGTGATGTTTGTCTTAAGTAGTCTGTCTATTTCAAGTGAGATGTGAAAAAGGTGTCATGCTGTTAATGTACACTCAGTGTCCATGGTTGATGCAGCTACTCTTTTACTCGTCATTGTGTGTTGTTAATAGGACGGTAATATTGAGACACTGATGGTCAGTATGAGCCTGAATAGATATTGAATAGAAAATGAATGTGCAATGAATTCCCCATCTTCAAATCAGGGAGCTCACTTTGTGTTGGAGCAAGCTGCTGAAACGATTAGAGCCATCAGAGCAGGCCTTCCTCGACAGATGTCGCCAGATGTCCTTACTTTCCAAAACCGTGTACCATATCCTGTTCCTCATCAAAGTCATCCAATCAGAGGTCAGTAAACAGTCAGCTGTTATTATGGTATTATCAAACTAAAAGTTATCATCACCTATCATGTATTATTTTATCTCTCCCCTAAAACATAGCTTTACAATACATTTATTTGGGTTTGGCTAATGATTATGATTCTGTAATAATTAATTTCGTTATTGATACAAGAAATTAACATCAGCAGCCATATGTTGTTGCTGCTAACTTTCCTTGGTCAAACATGGAATAACCCTTGGTTATTTAGTTTTAAGTGTTGCTCTTTTCTTCCATATGTTTTGCAGCTTTAAATGATTTGTCTTCCTCTTTCTAACAGATTGACAGCGTTGGACTTCCAGTGTGCATTGAAATGTGTATAAGGGCTCTGCGGATGGAATCGGATGATGGAAGCACCAAGGCCACGGTGTGTAAAACTATTTCCTGTTTGCTTCCCACTGACCTGGAAGTCAAGCGAGCCTGCCAGCTGACAGAGTTCCTCTTGGAGCCCACGGTGGATTCATACTACGCTGTGGAGACTCTTTACAATGAACCAGATCAAAAACTAGAGGAGGAGAATATGCCTGTTCCCAACTCACTACGCTGCGAGCTCCTGCTGGTTTTTAAAACCCAGTGGCCTTTTGATCCGGAGTTCTGGGACTGGAAAACACTTAAGCGTCATTGTCTAGCACTTATGGGCGAAGAAGCTTCAATAGTGTCATCCATTGATTTGCTGAATGATACTGAGGACCCTGAAGAAGAGGAAGATTTTCTCAGTCAGGAAAGGCTTAGGAATGTCCCAGACCACTTGGTCAGCGGCACCTATGAACTAAATGATATAACGGACAAGAGACAGAAAAACAGAGAAATGAAGAAACTGAGAGAAAAAGGTTTCATATCTGCCAGGTTCAGAAACTGGCAGGCATACATGCAGTACTGTGTGCTGTGTGACAAAGAGTTTCTCGGTCACAGGATTGTACGCCATGCACAGACTCATCTGAGTGGTGGAGTATACAGCTGCCCAATATGTGCCCAAACCTTTACCTCAAAAGACACATTGATTCCCCATGTAACATCACATGTTAAGCAGTCATGTAAGGAAAGGCTGACTGCAATGAAAACAAACAAGAAATTGGCCGATCCTAAAACAGCCGCCCCTGTTATTGCAGCATTAAAGGCAAAGACAGAAAATGAACTTTATGAAAATGCTGATTCCCTAGGGCAGAATGGGGGGCTGATGCATAATGTTGAGTCCAGAGTGGATAAGTGTAACACAGAGAGTAGTGAGAACAATGTGTGTCCTGTTGGAAAATGCAGAAGGAGCTTCAAATTTTTCAAAAATCTTGTTGCACACGTTAAAGCTCACGGAGACAATGAGGAAGCAAAGACTTTCCTCGAAATGCAGAGAAAAAAGGTTGTTTGCCAGTACTGCCGCCGCCATTTTGTCAACGTCACCCATCTTAATGACCATTTACAGGTACACTGTGGTGTGAAGCCTTACATCTGTATACAGTTAAACTGCAAGGCAAGTTTCCTGTCTAACACTGAGCTCCTTGTACACAGGAAAACACATTCTGTTTTTAAGGCTAGATGCATGTTTCCAAATTGTGGAAAGATTTTCAATGAGGCTTTCAAACTCTATGACCACGAGGCACAACATTATAAAACTTTCACTTGTAAAGTTGCAGACTGTGGAAAGGTATTCCATACACAACAGCAGCTGGATTTGCACCAGGAGAAGCATGCAACCCAAGAAGAGGAAAGCCCGTCTTCTGAACAGACCTCACCAAACATGCGGCCTGGCCCCTCACTTATTGAACAGATGCTTTCCAATCACACTCCCCCTAAACAAGAGATTTCCCAAGAAAACTGGAACGCTGAAAGTGCTGTTAATCCAAGTCATGGAAGACTCCCATTGTCGATTGAGAGTTTGCTGAAATCATCACAAGCACCTGTAGAAACCGTAAGTCAGTACAGAGTCGAACAGGAACCACAAAATGCGCCTTTCTCAACCAGTAAGTCTCCAACTTTAAATAATTCTGTGATCCAGACTGTGAATTCCCACTTGTCTGATATTAATAGACACAGAGATGGTTCAGGTGATCATTCTTTTAATTACATGAAACTACCCCAACAGGCTCAACCAGTACCTCAATTTGAAGCTAATTTAGTTAGCGTGTCACATAACTATAATACAGATGTCTCAAAAGGCCAAATGTTCCCCAGTAGTGTAAATACTGGATCAGTGACCTACAACTCTGACTGCAACTTACCATTGCAAGGGCCAATGTGCAGTAGCAACCTGTTGACAGCATCACCACTCCCGAACTCGATAGAGCCAGCAATGTCACAACCACTTCCTCCAACAGTAACCCCACAGCCACTAACTGGGAACAGACCAGAGAACTCTGTGACGTCCTCAACTAGCACAGGTCCCCCTCCAGGACTGAGAGAGCGATTTCATTGTGCATTTGAAACATGTCCAAGGCACTACAGCTCTTACAGAAGTGTGACCAAGCACATGAAAACGGTTCACCCAGATTTTTACGAGCAATGGAAAGTTGCTCGAACTAAACTTGAGATAACCTACGCCCCAGCACCAAGCACAACATCTGTCGGGCATCTCAGTTCAGTTGCCTCTCTTCAGAACCAGCAGGGCAACAGAGTACCAGTTCATGGAGTTCAGAGGCAGAATGTTATCCAAATACCTCCTTATGCTATGATGGGTACAAGCACAAAGTATACTACCCAACATTCCCATTCCGCACCTGCCCACAACCAGAATGCTTCACATGTGATGGAAAATGTTTTAAATCCCATTGTTCTCTCTCAGCTGGGCAGTGATATAAACCCAATAACTGCACAGCCCCACATTTCAGGTAACCAAAATTGGCACCCAGCCCCTGGAAGCGAAGTAATTCAAAACTGCGGTTCTTCCCAAGTCTATCAATCTGGCATGCCAGTGATGCCACAAGTCGATTCTACTAGTGCTGCTCTGCCACTTGGTGTCTCATCTTGCTCTATCATGGGATCAACAATGAACAGACCAGCGGATTCTTTGCAGTCACCACTTGTGGAAAACAGGTCTCAGTCAGTTTTGCCCATGTACATGGACGGTGCTAAGCAAGTGTCAAAACATGCGGAAGACCGTCTTGCGCCATATACATCACAGATGCAAAGTAGTTTAGTGTCCGGTTCAAGGGCCCCAGAAAAAATTAAACCAATGCAAAATCCTGTGCAGCCCAGTTTTCCCTCTCCAGACAGTGCAAGCCAAAAGAACAGTCAACAATCAATCAATCAACAGAAAGGCCCAGTTGACTCTGAAAGCAGTGCTGAAAATCAAAAGCGAGCCAAAAGAAACAGAAGGACCAAGTGGCCAGCTATTCTTAAAGATGGGAAATTTATTTGTCGCAGGTGTTTTAGACAATTTAATAGTCCCAAATCCCTCGGAGGCCATTTGTCCAAGCGTGCAATCTGTAAACCATACGACGAGTCGGAACTCAACACAGACCTGCCAGCATCGTTTCTAGATCTTCTAAATTCAGAACAAACTGTTAGTAGCGCTCAGCCACAGTTGTCTTATAGTCCCACTGCTGTTGTTCCTACAGCCACAAAAGACTACCCCACTCCTAAATATCCACAAGATAATTTGCCAATATATGGGAATGGTGAGTCAAACGATGACATTCTTAAACAAATCATGGCTGAATCCAACATGTCCGATCTTTTTGTGCACACGCCTGCTTCCCTGTTATCGCTCCAAAACACTTGTGGTCCCTATGTAGCTGGTGAACGTCTACCTGGAAATTCAGTCATACGTCATACAGAAAATGTTCATATGAAGCAAGAGGACAACTCGTACAGTACAGCACATTATCCCCAGCCAAGCGTTGATAGATTTGCTGAAAGTGAATTCCCTGACCCACTTCTTACTCAAATTCTCACAGAAAACCCTTCCACTGCTGTTCCTGAAACTATTTGCACAAACCACAGTGAGAGGTATCATACCAATCAGACACCAGATACAGATTCAAACCCAGTGATGCAAACGCTTTTACCCGATAGTCAGCTTGGTCCAGCTACAAGTAGCAAGCAGGCTGAGACACAAAGGAAGGCAACTGAGCAAGATGTTAAAAAGAGACTGCGGGAGCAGATTTTGGCTGGCGACTTTCAACGTAGAAACAGCTTATGTCATTTAAGCAACACTGACCCTAATGCTATTTCAAAAAATCCCATGTCCTTTGGCCCAATGTGCAGTCCTTCCAATAATTTTGGACTTCAACCAATGTCTCATGAAGCAAACAGTGACTCAGCATGTGAAGGACAAGTCATTCATGAGAACTCCTCTGGTGAAATTGAACAACTACTTCACACACAGAGCTTTACTTGCTTCAGAGAGACCTCTACCCCACAGCAGGAGGTACTGAGCCCTACAGGCGTTGTGGCAAATTATACAGATCTTGAGCCCACTCAGTTATCTGCCAGCCAGCAACAGTGGATGACAGAAATTCAAAGTGCATTTGAAAGGCTCGACTTAGTCAGAGAAATATCTGATCAGATGTCAGCAGCTATGGAACAGAATAGCAATACTAGGAACAACCAGGCCATATCTGCAAAGGTCGATCCACCAAGCTCAACGTCGCCGCGCTTCCTCAAGCCATTTGCTTGTGACAACGAGAACTGCACATTTAGTTCCATGTCAAGTGAAGCCCTTTGGAAACATCTCTCCAAAACTCACAACTACACACTTGAGATGGTGAATGTGGTTAAAAAAAGGTATGGCCAATATGCTCCTTTCAAGTGTCAAAAATGTAGTAAAACATTCACTCGTAACTCAAACCTTCGCACGCACTACCAGTCAGCTCACAAACTATCAGCTGAAGAGATCGCAGATCTAGATAAGAAGCGTAGAGAGGCCAAAGTTGCTGCAACCGCTGCTATTCAAAACTGGCCTGTCACTACAAACCAGGCTCCAGCAGCAACAATCTTGCCCAAGGTTCCTACTCAACACGCAATTGGTCCACATGTTAGAACCTCTTTGCCCAGAGTGTCAGTTCCTCTTACCCAGGCACTGTCAGCCGCACCTCAGGCTAATGGGCCTCCGTCTCTTAACAAACAATGTGCTATCAACAGGCAGGCAATAGTTAAGCCAAGCATAGAGATTACCAAGAAGGCAAAAGAGAAGAAGCCCAGCTCAGATGATGCTATGAGTCCGTACAGACCATATCGCTGTGTTCATCATGGCTGTGAGGCAGCCTTCACCATTCAGCACAATCTGATCCTCCACTACCGGGCAGTTCACCAGTCTGCTCTGTCAGCATTGGAGGTGAACAAAGAGCAGGACCAGAGTGAGGTACTAGATGAAGTAATGGACCACGATGAGGAAGATCCAGAGGCAGAGATCCCCCAAATTTCTGAATTCAGATGCCAGGTCAAAGACTGCTCCCGAGTTTTCCAAGAAGTTCCCAGCCTTTTTCAGCATTATCTCCGGCTGCATGAATTCAGCCTTGATAAGGTTGGCAATCTGTTGTCTGGCATCAAGCTCGGCAAGTTTGCCTGTGGCCACCAAGGGTGCACTGCACCCTTCACTGCCTTCTGGAAGTATATAGGGCACGTCAAAGAACAGCATAAAGACATGAAGTTGGCCAAACCTGAACAATTAAATGGCTCATTTAAATGTGAGATCGAAGGCTGTGACCGTTCATATGCCACAAAGTCAAACATGCTCAGACATGTCATGAAAAAGCATCAGGATCTGTACCAGTCCAAACGGACTAAAGAAGACCGGATAAAACAAAACTCTAAAACTTTGCATTACCAAATTACCAAGATGAGTAATGGGAAGGAAAACATTGAGAGCAATAAAAAGATTCTACAGAGAGGAAGTGACACAAAGAGAGTCAACAAGGCAAAAAATAATCACTGGACTAAATATGGAAAACCTTCCTTGAAATCTAAAGTGGAGGCATCCTCAATGTGCACTAAGAAGTTTCCTCTACAGTACCCCTGCATGATTAAAGGTTGTGAATCAGTCATGAAATCTGAGCGGAGCATACTAAAACATTACATCGGACATGGACTGTCAGAAAAATACCTGGAACAGCAACGAAGTCATTTCATATTCTGTAAAAAGATCCCTAGGCAGAAGTGCCGCTCAATCAGGAGTGACGATTCCAAATCAGACAACACCTCTGACCTGTCAGACAACGAGCTGGCAGCAGACACCGACCTGGAAGGAGATCAATATGGAGATTCAAAGCCTGTCCTACGCAAAAGGGCTGCAGCAGGGATGCCTGCCACGTTGTTTGACAGCAAGTTGTCGAATGATGAAAGTTCTGATGGCTCTGTGGTGCTCAAACGCAAACGGGGACGTCCACGAAAACTGATAGACAAAATAGCGAAACGCAAGAAAATTCCACGAACAACAAAGACCGATGTAGTTTACAGTAGGGACGACGAGTCAGACTCCTCGTGCCCCGCAGTCGTGCAGGAGGAGACAACTGAGCAGAGTGCTCCGCTGGCCTCTTTTAAACCAATGGGGTTTGAAATGTCTTTCTTGAAGTTCCTAGAACAGTCAAATAAATGTGAACACCCCTTGACCAGGAAGGTGGATGCTTCAGAAACCTGCAGAAAAACACCCACTCCTAACGCCAAAGACACCTGTGTCAGGTTCAACAACCGTCAGAACCTGAAATCACTTAGTAAGGTTAAGATCATTATAGACAGGGCCTTTTCAGGTGTCACCGAGCGTATGTTGAAGCAGCTGCAGGACATGTGGCCCACAGTAGTGTTGGAGAAAAATGACTGAGTTGTCTTTTGTTGTTTTTGAAAAGGAGAATCTCAGGACTAGAATGAGTCAAATCTGCAGACTGGTGCCCTACATAGGAAATGTTTTTTTACACATCCGGTTGTTTAAAAAAAACAAACTTGTTTTCAATTATACTGTAATAATGTCTGTACAATTTTCTCTTTTTTAATAGAATAGTGTATAGCATGTTTTTATTTATGGACTATTGAGTCAAAAAGTTATCAGAAAATTTTGCTGAAAAATTGAAATATGACATCAGCTTTTGGTGTCTTAATTATCCCTGTGGGACTTGCAGACTAATGAACTATGGGTTGTATCGTTGTGTGTAGTTTGTGATTTGAAGGTGTTGATTATTGTGCGTTGTGTATATAGTTTGAAATCACTCACTGCCACCAGCAGTCTTACTATTAAACCGCTTTTTTACAACCAGTTTGACTTGTTTTTCATAATTTGCCATTTTGTTAGATTATGCTGCAGTTTAGGGATTCCTTTTATGATGTAAAGTTTGGAGCTGCTGCATGCACACTGAATGGAAATTGATTTGATTTGGAAGTATTTCAATTATTAAAAAACAAATGAGCTAGAACTAGAACATGGGTACCAGTATTTTGTTAGTCATTTTTCAAATTTCCCAATTTGCCCTGTGTCCAGGTGCTTAGCTTAGAATAAAGACGGAAGTTAAAATACTGTACACTGACCAACTCATTTAAAGCTAATGCTAATCAACACGTCGTAATATTTGTTTGATCCACATACAAAGTGTAAAAAGTTTTGTTGTAGAAAACAAATTACTACTGTCATACGCACTTCAGAGCAAGTTGTTCAAATCACAGGGTGTCTGGGCTCTTAAAATGTCTAAAATAGGATAATCTGAATTTTAGGCCTTAAAATGTCTTAAATGTGTTTTTAAGAAAAGTTTTTATTGATCATGCTATAACAACTACAAAATCGGGGTTCCCATCCTTGTAAACCTGTACATTTTTTCCAGTTTATTTTAATTTTTTTAAAATACACTTACAAATGAATACAGTTGCAAAAAATAGCCTGTGAATTTACATGTCCAATGTAAAATAACATGAAAAAACTAAATCATAAAATTACAATTTGCTTAAAGAAAATGTCCTTTTCACATAAAAAAGCTGTTAAGATTAAGATGTTAAATTAAAGTTTAATACATTTCTAAAATTATGTAAAAATGTGTGACAACAGTAAAATAAGTTTGTTTTGTTATTTTACAGTATTTACAGACACAGCTGCTAGTAGCTGTAGTGGAAAGATCAGTTTATCTGATTGACAGTTTCTCAAGATGTCTGCTGACCGTTGCATATTTATCTCCCCATACATATGAGAGCTAAACAGCAGTCTGATATCTGACATCCTGTCAAAATAATTGGTTTGGAAGTCTTCATCAAAAGTTTCATTGCAGTGTTCAATATTAAAACACATTTTCAAAAAATCACATGAAGAATGCAGGCATAGTGTAGGATATAACCATGAAACGGTGAAATAATCCAATACATGCACGACATTATGACAATATTCCAGCAAGATGAACAGCACAGAGAGTTTTGGCTGTCCAACAAAGATTTTGGAAAAGGGACATTTTGAAATAAAGCTACTGCAATGACACAAACTGACTACTAAAACTAAACAGTTTAGTTCAGTAAGAGTATTTGTAACATTAAAACAGTTTATTAGTTGAGATTCAGCAACCTTTTTCTGATATTATATCACTGTGGTTGAGGTTTGTTGAGGTTAAGGCACGAAAAAAACATTTGAAATTAAATGTTACAAATACTCTGTAAGCAGACTATCCAAATAAATTGACTTACAGTAAACCTTCTCGACTCATGGCTTACTGGTACATTCAATGAGCCATCGTTTACCTTTCACCTGTGCTTTTCCTGGTACAACAAGGCATAACAGTAGGTTTTTATGTTACTACTGCTAATCAATATTGCACTTCCATAAAGTTTGGGGTCTCATAAGAGACAGATTTAAAAGAAAAGAAGAAACAAATGGTCAAAATTGAAGAAACACAGGCTGAGATATCTTGGCCTTTAGTCCTTAGTTAGCCCAGTGCTGCTTGTCGACCGTTAAGTTTCAGTGTTGGCCCCCCCAAGTAAACTTGATGGAGTCTTAGATAAAATTATAAAATTAGACCTTCCTTACCTGGTAAACACACAAATGTATGAAAGCCCATTTCCACCAATATGATGAAAAAAAGGATTCTTTAAATCATTATAGTGAGATATATATCAAAAATATTGAGAAACTTTCTCATTATAATGAATTCCAGTTTTTTTCCATCACATTGGCAGAAAAGGGGCTTCCATTCAAATGCACAAAAAATTTAGCCTTTGTAGAAAATTTGCAATCTTCAAGCCCAACCTGAGATTAACCTGATGAAACATCACTGTGACATCATTAGAGTTGACAACTCTCCTCCAGAGCCACAAGACATACAAATGTATCACAAGCAACAGTGCTCCTCCTGATAAGTGAATGATCGTAATGGGGAGGGGAGGGGTGCTGAATGTGAGTGACAAATCAAAATAATGACATACTGTATGTTTCATTAATAATTAGAGTCTGTTCATACTAATAAATTATATGACATGTCGCCATAGCTTTTCTCAATTTAGGCCCAATTGGACATTTCAATCTTTTTCATAGCACAGTATTCACTGTGGTTTGACTGGTTTGACTGTGGTTTCATTCTGAGCTGGTAACATGAGTCAGTCGTCTAGGACTGGACTGGCAGGTTTTCAGCTGTGGATGCGGGCTGCGTGCCGCCATTTCCTGTGTTTACTGTAGCTTCAGACGAGGTAAACTTGTTGACAATGGAAACAGGTGGCGGGCAGTTGCTGTAAGGTTTCTCTTCCACAGGGGCGTATCGCCTGATGAAACATTTCCACAACTGCTTCCACACAATGTACATGAGCTCCACAAAATTCAGAGCGATACACAGAATGGAGGTGCAGCCCATGATGTAGAGGAAGATCTTCTTCTCTGTTGCTTTGGCAATGTAACAGTCCACAGTGTTGGGACAGGGACTCTGGCTACAGCGGAGCAGTGTGGGCATCTCAAAGCCGTTGTACAGGAAGTAGAAAGCAAGCAGGGAGCCCACCTCAAAGGCCGTCTTGAACACCAGGCTGACGACGTAGGTGCAGAACAGACCTCCGTCGATGCTCCCTTTGTCCTGGTACAGTTTACGCTTGTGCTTGGCCTCCCGGTGCTCCCTGTATGCCACGTGCAGGGCCACCAGCAGGGACGGGGTGGACACCACGATGAGCTGCAGAGCCCACAGGCGCACCTGCGAGATGGGGAAGAAGTGGTCGAAGCAGGCGTTCTCGCAGCCCGGCTGCTGGGTGTTGCACACAAAGTCCTTCTGCTCATCCTTCCACACCTGCTCGGCCGCCGCTACGTACACCAAGATCCTGAAGAGAAAGACCACGGAGAGCCAGATGCGCCCGATCACAGTAGAGTATTTATTCACCCCACTGAGGATGTTTTCCAAAAAGCCCCAGTTCATCTTCCTCAGTCTCCTGTCAGGGAATACACCAACAATTAAATATATACTAAATACAGCACAAGTGTTTTTACACACTTACTACACATGGCATACTTTATATACAATACTGATGGCCAGCTTTCCTGGAAGCCATTGATTTGCATTCAAATTCCCATCAGCACTGCAACATCACGGAGAAGGGCAGCATCAGGCCCCCAGTTTGGAATGGGAAAAGTTTTATTGACATCACGAAACAACTAGCCAATACAGTTAGAGATAGCAGAATGTATTGCTTTCTCATAGGCTGTGGTCACAGAGTATGATATATATGGCTACATTAGACTGTACATTTGAAGCAGCGGCTACCGAACAATTTTAGTTTCTTTTTTAACATGTTTGTTGTTCAAAAGTAGTTTGGGATCCGGCCCAACCGTTTCCACATTCCTTGCATTTATTGCACTATATTATGAAGGTAATTCGTCAGCTTTAACCTCTATGACAAAGGGAGCCTGTAATCCATCATTCTTTGGTAATGTCGTTTGTAGATTATAGAGAAGGTCTGCACTGTATTATCACACAGTAACATGATTTTATACCGTAGAGTGTGCACAATTTCAAAACATGCTACAGTTTCTTAAGGCTGTAGTCTAGAGCGGTGGTTCAAAGGGGTCATTTCTTGGGGTCGGCAAAGGGTTACAGAGAATAAAATAAAACAACATATTGTGGAAGCAGAAGTTTAATTCGATTTGAAGTCCTACACAGAACGCATTACTCTAAAACTAAACACACTCAGTTTCTCCTCTGTGTGACAGATGTGGTAGTGCTAGAGGATCACTGTCACACTTATTATGACCAGCAGTGTTGGGCTAGTTACTCAAAATGTATTACTCATTATTATTTGTTACTCTTTTCAATAGTAAAAAGTAAAGTAATATTATTACTGTATATTACTTTACTTATTACTCCCTGCCAATAGTAATGCATTTCAGTAGTAGTTATATTACTTTTCTGCTACTCCTCACAAAATTGGTAATTGGATCTTTTCTCCCCAAAATTCAACGACGATCAATCAAAATTAAAATTTTGTTTATTATTTCCAGAATTTCCATCCTCCAACCTAGTGTCCTCCATGACTACAAAAATGAATCTAAGGATGTGATTGGATTATTGTTTTTCAGATTAGTAGGGGGTGACAACTAAATTAACATTTTTTGGGGGGTAACTAATATTATTACTGAAAATCATTAGTAATCTACGGAAGCCGAGAACGGCCATGGATTTTTTTTTATTTTTTATGCACTGTTATATCATAACTGATCTCGTGATAACTAATTAATTAATAAT
>NW_023340246.1:59306-62492 GCF_004916995.1 Morone saxatilis
CATTATCGCATTAGTTTAAAGTCAAGACGAACACATTATTAATTAATTCGTTATCACGAGATAACGATCTTTGTTATGTCGAGATAACGAAATAATTAATTCGTTATCTCGAGAAAACAAACTTATTAACAAATTAATAAGTCGTTATCACGAGATAACAGTGCAATAAAAAAATCCATGGCCGTTCTCGGCTTCCGTGGTAATCAGTTACACTACTAGTTACTGGGGAAATAAATAATATTACTAGTAATCTACAATCATGTAAACTAGTAATCAAGAACTCTGCTGTGCTTCAGTGGCACAAACAAATTTGCAAATATTCAAACACACACCAACAACCCTCCAAGCTGCCTGCTGTACCCGGTTGGCTCTGCTCAGGAAATGTAAAGACTACAGACAGCGTTACCCCAGATTCTGTAACCCATTACAGTCTGGTGACATGGCTAGGGTTTTCAGATGTCTCCCCATTGCAAATGTTTTGTTTCATATTGTATTACTTTATTCTGACAGCTGGTAACATCTTGTTGAAACATGGCTGTCATTCCTTATCAGGTCACAGGATCTGACCATGGCAGGCAGGTTGGTAAAGGGTAAAAGTCATTTTGTGACCTTTTAAATGAGATAGGATAGACTTTATTATTCCCACACTGGGGAAATTAGTTTGTTACAGCAGCTCCACATACAACACAACACAATAGATTAGAAAATACAGATTAAATAACAATAGAAAAGAAAAATACAAGATATAATAGAAATAGAAAATGAAGAATATTATATATAGATATATACATATATAATATATATAGATAGACTACCACATCCAATTCTAAAGCTATATATACACTATTAACAACATTTAGAGAGAGAAGCAGCTGTGATGTGCTTCACTGTGTGTTTACTGACAACAGAGGAACATCTTACTAAAAGGTCAAAGCATTCCTGAAAAGCTGGAAAAGTAGAGTTTTGTCAAACACAAATGAGAACGGAGGACTTACCGGCGGTGCTCTAGAGCCCCTCAGTAAAAGCAGCTGCAGTCGGCTGTGCTGTGCGTGTCCTCAGCCTGCACCTACACCTGCAGGGCACCGCTCTGTGCCACACGTTATCCAACCATCACAGGCAGCAGGCACTGAGTGATATCAGCTCTATTACATGCTTTCTCTTTTGTTTCAGAGTTTACAGTCAGTTACTGGAAACTGTTTGACCAGGAGCTTTCCTACAAATCACCTGTTGAACATGAGTGAAGTGAAGTGAGTGCCTGTGTGTGTACTCAGACAGCATCACCATGGTGCTGTCTAATGCAAATAATATCTGCTGCCTGTCTTGTTCAGTGTGGGGGAGGAGAACACTGAAATAACCTAAGGCAAACACTGTATCCACTGTATTTTATTTCCTTAGTCTTCCACCTGCACTGACACATGGAACTTTGATGAGTCAGGTAATGTTACACCGCTGAATAATACATGTAACCTCAGGCCTGTGTGTCAGTGTCTCTTATTTTGCTACACTCTTCCCAGACCTTATTCTAATCAGTTTAATTGTTTAGTTCAGACAATTTCAGTTCATACATACTGCTAATAATAATGTCATGTGATTCCGTAGTAACGTTATATTACAGTGCAAAGCCATCAACGAGGAGACTCAGTTGGACTTTTGCAGTAGGTTATTCCAACCACTGGGAGGCGCTGTTACCATCTAAATAATACATTTGCACTACACTACTAGAACTTCCAGTGTTACATTTAAAAAAAGTAGTAGCTTCTTTAATTCTGAATCAAAAAAGCTTTTAAACCCAAACCTTTTTTAAAAGGATTTTCTAAAAAAATTAAAAAAAAGAAGAAGAAGAAAGAAAGAAAAAAGTTCTATGTTTACACTTTATTATGTACTTTAGTTGTCTACCTCCAAGAAAACCCCACCACGGTTCTAAAGAGATTTTAGCCTGCAGTAAAGCAACACTGGCACAATGCCAGTGTAACATTTGATGATCCTGTCTCTCTCAGGATATGTCTATGTATCTTTGTATTTTAAAATGAAAATTAATTAACCATGACCAGTTGTTTTTCTGTCTGCTCTTTAATTCTATGTCAAAATTATGATTTTGAAAAATGAACGTTTTGAAGTTGGCAATCCCGATCTTTTATACAAAAGTGTTTAAGTGTTGCACACCAGAAACTTAAAGATTTTTTGTTTTGTTTTTTTTTTTTTGGGGGGGGGGGTTGCCCATGTCCCCTTAGGGCTCTATAGATTTCCTATTCTATAAAGAAAAGATTTTGTCACAAAAGTTTAAAGGATGGATTTCAAAGCATTTTTGACACAAAATAGAATTTATAGAAAAGGCCTTGAAACTCTGATTTTTCATTTCCAAGTTTATTTTCTCTTGATAAGGAACCCCCTATATTCTGTAATCTATTTGCAATTTAAAAAGGAAAAAAACATAAATCTGTTATTTACAGTGTGGTACTGCATCCACTCCTCAGAGTAAAATATTTGGTTTACATACAAAACACAGGATCAGTATACAATATGATGCATTGTTAAAGTTAAATTAAGTTCAAGGCGCTTTTTAACAGGCAAAGTTGGATGAGTTAAATTTAAAGAATGGACTGATTTTCATTTTCTATCTCATATAATAAAACCAAAATGAAAGAAAACAATAAAGCAATACAATAGACCATGCCTGTTTCATTTATAAGACAATAGCGCCAAATGTATGCCAGTGTGCCAGTGTTGCTTTAGCCCTGGATAAAATATCTCCGGAATCCTACTCTGATATGATTTTAGACTGAACTACGCCTGCCATCTACAGAAAGCTCACTGAAATCATGTGTATCTGTTCATGTAGTTACGGACCCATTCATCCATTCATTCATTATAAACTCACTCTTGGCCCATTCTGACAACCTAACCTCAATCCATGTTGATTTTAACAGTTCATACTATTTTAAAGGACCAGTGCCCCTATCTAGAGCCAGTGTTTGGTTTTGTTTTTGTTTTAATGCATCAATTTGTCATAACTATTTCATACTGACAACCTGCACTCGTAAACAACACTTATGAGACATAAGTATTGTCTTAGTACCAAAAACACAATAATTCACATATTTGTTGTCATCGTCATCATCTTCTTCATGTTCATCATCATCAGTCACTACTATTAGTGTAGTTTGTTGCTACTGTTGTTGCTGTGCA
>NW_023340246.1:62592-69387 GCF_004916995.1 Morone saxatilis
AAATAGAACTGAATTGAATTCAGGTGATTATACACTAATGAAAACATACCTATGAATATTATATTTCTGACAATAGATCCTCCTCAATGTTACACACTGGACCTTTAAATAGTCACAATGTTATCAAATGTACCAGTTCCCTCTCATTCCACAGGGGGCGCTGTGACCTTTCAACTCGTATATAATGTTACTCTGCTTTCCTCTTTCTCGTCGGTCACAGTCGTCTTTGACTTTGAAACATGGCTGCTGTCAGGGAGATAGCCTAGTCCAAGAACCCTGCCAGGCTCATTATTGGGGCTCTGTTGTCGTGTATTTTCCCTCAGAGCCGTCGTGCGTAGGTTTCGGACATGTCAGATAAAGAGGTCGGTAAAGGGAAGGACAGTCCCGGGGAAAAAGGTTACAGGACACCAGGTCTGCGGGGCGCACAGACCACCACACTGTTCCGAGCTGTCAACCCTGAGCTCTTCATAAAACCTGTAAGACTCACAGACAGACAGACAGACAGACAGACAGACACTGATGTTCACTGAGCAAAGCACAAACGTTTCTGCTCCAAAACTAGCTTAGCATTTAGCCTCTACACAGCTAGTTGAGTGTGGAGTGTTCACAAATGTGTCAGCAAATCATTTCCTGACTGTTTTGTTTTTCCATAATTTCTTATCTCACATGTAATTTGAAGATAACTTTAATATTAAAGCTGCAGTAGGTAACCTTTATAGAAATAACTTTTTGTCACATTTTCTGAAGCTTTCACTATATCCTGACAGTAGAACATGAGACAGATAATGTGTGAAATCATTCTAGTTTTCCTAATGACATTTGCAAGAATCCACCTTCAGACTCTTTTGACTAACATTAACTGTGAAATCCATCCCTTACTGGAACTCTCTGGTGGTAAACAGTTATTTCACAGAATGGGGCTGGCAGATAAACTCCTATCCGCTCTAACATGAAGCTGTATTTACTCTGCAGAACAAACCGGTGATGGTGTTTGGACTGGTGACCATCACCCTGTGTGTGGGCTACCTGGGCTACCTGCACGCCATGAAAGAAAATGACCAGCAGCTGTACGAGGCCATCGACAGTGAGGGAGAGAGATACATGAGGAGGAAGACCTCCAAATGGGACTGACGTGTGTGTGTGTGTGTGTCTAACCCTAACCCTTATGTACTGCAAGGACAGAGTGAATTATAACCTGACTGGACTGAAACAAGGACAATGGTCAAGTTTTCTCTAAATTCTTAAATGTACCTGCCAGGCTTTCTCAACACAACAATAAGCTAAAACTACAAAATGAAGGCAGGCACAATGTTCAGTGTGATGAGCATCATGCTTTACTTCAATTTCCCTTGGGATAAATAAAGTATCGATCTATCTGTTTACTGTTTTATATGATTGTAAATTGGAGCTCTTTGGCTTTTGGACGGTTGGTCAGAGACATTTGAAGGTGTTACTTTGAGCTCTGGGAATTAATGACATTTATAACACTGATAATCCAAAAACTATTGATAGAATAATGGCTGAATTGGGACCTCACATGATTGCCAGAACAACTCCACTCAACTTCAAGCTGAGAATTAAAGGTTATTGAAAACCGTGTTAGTATATAGTAGCTATTATGACATAAAATGGTTGGATAAACACAGGTGTTAGCAATGGTATTAATTAAGGCTCTTTCCAGTGAGTCAATATGTACAAGAACAGCATCCTGACTCTGTTTGACTTGAACCGTAATCAGTATCATTGGTCACACCAATGTTTACCTTACTATTTCAGGTCAAAATGGCTGCTGTGAAAAGGTTCTGTTATAAGCAAAAATATATGACTCCCTGGAAAAAACACTGCTTGGGTCATGGTCAGTGTAAAGTATCCAAGGCTAGAACATGTCAGATACTCAGTTTCTGGTTCTTTCACAATGCTGTTGTTTCTTTAAATTGGAATAATAGTCTCACTGGACTGACAAAGTCCAAAAGAAAATATTTTAAAAGTAAAATTTCATTAAGTAATCATCATAATAAAATTGAATTCCAATCAAACAAAACAAAAATAGATGAGGAAATATAACTTAATATTATTTTTCTGGTCAGAAATTATAGCTGAATATTGTTTCTGAATCCACATGCACACATACATGATTATATATGTATGACTTACAATAGTCCCACTACTGTACACTCCCTTTAAGGATTAAGTCTTTTTAATCACTCTCATTACCCACATAAAGGTAAAGCCATTGCTTTAATTAACTTTCACTAATTACTTTCTTTTAATGAAACCTTTTCACAGGCAGTGTTTAATGAATTTTTTCTACTTTTCATGTGTTGGGTTATTAACATGGGCACTGGTGCTGTGCAACTCAACTCACCAGATTCATCACACATACACTTGTTATGTTTTATTAAACAACATAAATAATAAATACAACTGAAGAAAATGCAACGTGATCCTCATAAGATGTCAGCTCAGAGGAGAGTGCCAGTGTGGCTCCGTTATTTGGCTTTCTCTTCCTGTGGAGAGAAACAGAGCAGTGTACAAATTCATTGCTGTGCATTGAGCTAATGATTAAACAAGAGTTGCTTTCATTCAGTCATACGCAGTCATTATGCACAGACAGATGCACAGAAAACTTTTAAACCGAGTATATTCAGCCTCTTTTAATATTTAATATTTATTGAGCGTGTCTGAAATGGTACCTTGATGGCGTTGGCCAGCTCCTGCAGCGTTTGTTCATATCGGGCTTCCATACCCTTCAGGTTCTCAGGTTTGACGATCTGCTTCTGAATCCCGGGGCTTCCTGCTTCCACCACCATCTGAAGGAAGTTCTTCTCCTGAGAACCAAAAACGTTTCATACTGTTCATGTCACCTCTCTCACCTGCAGAGTTAAATCCCAGGAAACAGGATTCCTGGGAATACCCATACAAACCCTTTTGTTGTTCCCGTTTCGCAAAAAATATAATAACAGGAAAAGAGGTTTTTATTTTAAAATATATAACATATTGGTACTTAAAAAAAAAAAAAGAGTACAGTTCCTGGGATGATAGAAAATGTCTATTTTTTGGGGGGGATATTAGTCCGTAGTATATACAGTAGAGTAGTAGAAGTGTTTCACCTGTACTCCTAGCAAGAAGGTGAAGGCCAGGCCCGCTTTCCCTGCTCTTGCTGTTCTTCCAATCCTGAACAAAGACAGAAACCAGGACAAAGTCTCACTCACAACACAATACGGAGGATTACCTGCAGTATAATCCTGACAGAAACACTCTCAGTAAACCTTACAGCGTCTGAGGACATTGTCCAGCAGTGCGTTTGATGGACAGCTCACCTGTGAATGTATGTCCTGATGTACTGCGGTGCATCATAATTCACAACGCATTTGACCCCGTTGACATCAATGCCTCTGGCAGCTGCGTCCGTGCTGATCAACCTTCAGGACGACACGTTACTTTTATTCATTGATCACTGAGGCAGCGTCACTGTCTGTACACAGGTTTACAAAGACTTTTACTTTATACACACACACACACTTACAGTTGGATCTTTCCTTGTTCAAATTCCTTTAGCGTCTTCTTTCTCTCACCAGGAGAGAGTCTGGAGGAGAACTCCGCAGCCTGAACTCCACCAAACAGCTGCACCAGCAGGTATAGTCTGAGGAGGACAAGAATAGTAAGGTCACTGAAGAAGTCTGCAGCACTGGACAGCTGAAAACATGAACAAGAAATGAGTTTAATCTGACCTGTGTGCAGTCTCTCTGGAGTTTGTGAAACAGAGGATGGGGCTGAGCTTCAGGCGTAGGATGAAGTGGAGGATGAGGAGGGGCTTTTTGCTTAATGTACAGGGCACGTAATACTCCTAACAACATAGACGCAGAGACATGAACAAAGTGATACCAGTGTCTGACAGCATAGTTCTCTGCATTTCCATGCATGCCTCACTAAAGGTCACCTCTTACCGTCAGACTCTGGGGGAAGTCGAAGCGGTCTTGTTTCTGGGTGGGGGCTGCTGGTGTGGTGTTGGAGTGGCTGCGGATGGAGCTGAAGAGTCTGGGCTGGTGGAGGCCCAGCTGCTGCAGCTTCTCTGGGTTCTGTGTGAGTGTGGCAGAGAACAGCAGCTTCTGCAGTGGCATCTGAGGTGGAGACAGACTGAGAGGACAAACTAATTTCAAATTTAAAGAGAAACGCTTATGTAAACACAAACAGAAGAAAACTCCTTTCAGCACAGAGCTGGAGTCAGGACGTGCCGACCTACCACCACCTACCAACCGCTCTGAAGCTGGTGAACCTTGTGTGTCCTTTGTTTATTCATCTCCATCCACTGAACAGAGACTATACACAGACTCACCTGGCTGCTGTCACATATGCTAGCTCAGTCCGCCTGAAGATGGACATGGCTTCTGGTCCACTCCCTGATCTGTACACCGCCTTCACCACCTGACTGAGCCAAGACTGGTGCATGCTGTCAATCATCCTGTCAGCCTCGTCAATAATCTGGGATGGATGAAAGATAAAAAACGCACACATTAGTGGATGGTGGACAATGACAGTTGTATCTGCTGTGTTTTGTTGTCCAGCTTTTTCTTTTCCTTTTTAACTCGTGTAATGTGTTATTATTGTTATTATTATTATTTATGAACTCACGAGAAACCTGAGGTGTTCCAGACAGAAGCCTGAGTTCTTGTTGATGTGATCAACCAGTCGACCTGGAGTGGCCACAACAATGTCTGCCAAACTGCGTCTCATGCCCCCTCTGGAAGAAAAATCAGAAAAAAGATTAGAGATTTCCCCCAAATATTGTACAAACACCAAGTTATCGTCTGATATTCATATGTTCTTCCTAATACTACTGCAAATATTTGTATGTATGCATAAACCCCTTAAGTACTGGGACATCAGGAGATTGGGTCCCGACTTGATTTCATGGACCAGAAGACTTTTTATTCTTGACATTTTTACTTTATTCTTGAAATGCAAAAAGACAAAACAAAACAACACATTCCCCCGCTGATTTCCTGGCACTAGTTATCAAAATACAAAATACTTTTTCTATACTCGTTTTTACCCATTTCATTTTTTCCCTTTATGGCTGGCTCTAAAACTCTTCCTCCATGTCACACAGTAGTGGTGCAGAATATTGTTATTATGAAGCTGCACTCACCTGTGCTCCGAGAGCGAAGCCTGCTCTGCAGCAAAAGTCTTCTGACCGGCCAGCATCACCACTTTCAAAGTGGTCCCCTCAGCGTATGATGTGAACACTTTGCAAACCTGCACAGGAGAACATATCAGCTGAGCTTCTTTTATCTACGGTGCAAACGTTACTGGATTTTGTGATCCAGACTTTTGTTTTGAAAGATTCTGACCTGCTGAGCAAGCTCTTTGGTCGGCAACACAGCCAAAGCCCGGACTTCACACACCACCCGCTCCGTCAGCACCTGATGGTGGAGAACAGCTTTATTTCAACTGGAGTCTCTTTACATGTTCCATCTTCACACATACACATACAGTCGTGCCTTTACAGCTGTATGATGGGCAGCTCACCTGTATGACAGGTATGACAAATGCAAGAGTCTTGCCACTTCCTGTTGGTGCAGACACACAAATGTCTCTGGGCTTGTAGCCGCCTCGTCCAATCAGCAGCCCCTGCTGCGCGCTCTCCAAGATGGCCGGGATGACCTCCGCTTGCACTGTGAAGAAGTTACTTAACTTTTACTCAATACACCAAAGTTCCAAAACTTTCTTAAATCACAACATCCCTTCATAATGAATGTTCACCCACCCACACAACACATGCACTCTTTCCCACTAAACAATCACCACAGATATCTGCTATAAGGACTTATTTTACCAAGCCAAAGAAGCAAATCACACTGATGTGACATACAGTATGTGACATACATAGACTAGAGAACAGCAATATTAAAGGAGCAATGTGTAAGATCTGGCCAAAACTCTAGCTAATTTAGAGTTAGAGTTAAGATTGTTAAAAACATTTTTTTCCAACTTTAGGATGCAGAAGTGGAGAACTGGGCCGAACGGAGGGACAGACCTGCTGCTAGCTGACAGACAGCTGCTGCAGCCCGGCGTTGCTCTGGGAAAGAGCCGGGGCAAACCAGAAGAATAGGTGCACGTGTGGAGGAATAAAAACCCGGAGTCATGCGGCCAGGAATTACACGTTGCTCCTGTAAATAATACACAGATAATATCTGCCTGTATCATTACCTGGAAAAAGGTGCTGAATTCCATTACTTTGTATTTTTTTCACCAGCTGAGCAGAAAGTCCTGGGATGTCAGAGACAGGGACCAGGTTGCTTTTAATGTCTCTGTGAATCACATCAGGCTGAGCGAGCCACTGAGGCAGGACTCTGTGGACCTGTGAACAGAAGCACACTGTGAATACTTATCAACCCCAAAGGATAAATGCTAATGACACTGGTGGCCGCTGGCCCTGTAGCAACATCGACCAATCACTGTACCTTTTGGATTGGTTTGTTCTCAAATCCTCCCAGAACCGTGAACCCAGTTGGAGCAGATATCTTCCCTGTGGTTTGTTTTGATGTGTCGTTTTCTGTCTCTGCTTCCTCTACTTCTCCTCCAGCATCCTTCTGTTCATCTCTTCCAGTCTCACCAGTGTCTGCAAGACCTTTAACTGAACCGCCTAAAATCCAAACACAGACGGAATCCTCTCAGGCATATTTTTGTTTTGCAGGTGTGTACATTACAGAAGCCACACCAGCTTGTAACTAGTTTATCTAAAGAGTTACATTAAACCGAAGCCTCTGCTCTGATGCCAACCTCCTCTCCACC
>NW_023340246.1:69538-69732 GCF_004916995.1 Morone saxatilis
ATTCATTGTTGAGTGTTGTAGATAGATATCTATATTGTGTGTTGTTTTTATTACCTTTTTCCTTTCCTTTGTAACTTATGTGAAGTGTTTTCAAGTTCCTAGAAAAGCGCTCTCTTAATAAAATGTATTATTATTATTATTATTATTAAAGCTTATATGAGATGTATAGCTGCTATCTTAATTAGATTAAGACA
>NW_023340246.1:69839-74336 GCF_004916995.1 Morone saxatilis
CTCTCTGTGGTTTGTTTCCATAGGCGGTCTGCTCCATGTGCAGCTGAGTAGAGCGACTGAAACTGCTGTTTTTATCATCTACATCAGTGAATTAAAGATTTATTTCAACCAAACCAGAGCTGGTGATTGTTGGAACTGTGGAAAGACTATCAAAGACGGTTTTGGTGAGTTTTATTTTGTTTCTGTCCTCTTTGAATTAAGTAAAAAAGTAAAATTACTTTGTCTATGGAGCCTGTTAGCGAGCAATAGCAATAATACTGCTGATCATCTGCTACATAAAATGACCAGTTTTGTCAGTGGAGTCTGTTGGGCCATATATAACCATTAAAGACGTACAGTGAATAGAGCAAGAATTAGTTACTTTTCATGCCTAGACTGAACTTTTAATTGAGATTGCTGATCTTGATCGTCATAATGTTGAACAAGCACACACCTGACTGATCCTCCTTCTTCTTTTTCTTTTTCTTTTTCTTTTCGACAGCCTCATCATTGCCATCAGAGTCCTGTTCTGATTTCCTCTTTTTATGGTGTTGATGTTCCTGACTATGGTCCTTGTCGGCTTTTCTCTTCTTTTTGACATCCTGCCACTCTGACTTTTCTTCAGGCACGTGTTGTCTCTGTTCAGTCAAACTCTGTTTCTGCTTCTCTTTTGCCTTCTGCTGCAGTTTAGCCAGCAACGCCTGGGACCGAGACTCTTTGGAGGCACTCCCATCATCCTCCTCTCCAAGATATCTGCGAGCAACATGACAAAATTAAATGCAATCTGATTTTCGTGTTTAAACCCCAAGGCTAGTAAATGTAAATTGAGTGTTATGACGTGGGATATTACAGGGACTGTGATTTTACTTTTTTTTTACACTGTTACAACTATATAATTATATTGTTTACTATTATTATTGCATTAACACACATTAACACAGCATTATTATTAATTATTACACCGTTGTTATATATTGTAGTATAAATATGTCTTATTTTTTTATTTTTCTATAAATATTATTGCTGTGTATATTGTGCTATAATGCACACATTTTGACATTGTTGGCTTCTTATTCTCTTATAATTTATCTTTGTTTAGCAACTTAAGCAACTGTAACATTTCCCCCCGGGGATCAATAATGTACTATTGATTGTGATATCTGATATTTTGCACGAATTAAAAAACACTGACAATGTCATGTATTAACGTGACTGTAAGAAGAGAATGTTAGCTAGTAGAGAATAAGCGTTGCCTACCTGTTCACCAGAAACAGAGACATTTCAAACGCCCCAAAAACGTTTTCTATACTTTTAGCCTTCCCGCAGTAGGAAAATATTAACACTGAATGTCAATATACCGCGCCCAGGTTTCTTTAAACTACTGTAAACGCTCAACTTCTACTAAACGACAAAATCCACTACTTTCTCATGTGTTTTCCATACGGTATTGGTCGCTGGTTGATGACGCCACTCAAGCCAGTCGCATTTTACGTCACCAGTCGGGCGCGACCACATTTTTCTCTGCTGAAATTTAAGTAAAAACAAACAAATGTTGCCTTCGGAGCCATTTTTGCATATATGAGCTATTAAACATTTTTAAAAATGTTTTTAAAAAGCACAACTGCAACTACAGCCTAGCGCGAGCGTTTTTTTCCCCGCCATCCCATATGGCTCTGTCCGCCCTGTGACGTCCACCAATCAAAACAAAGTGCAAAAGATTTGAACATAGCGAAGGGAGTCACTCAGTGCGCTCACAGTTAAGGCGTAATTATCGTTATCATTTGTGAAAGATGTATTAGTTAGCCTGCGAATTTTATCTTTGGTGGCCGACTATCAAAAAGAAAAAATGACAGAAGAGTCGGCTGTTAAAGTATGTGTTCGAGTCCGTCCGCTCATTGAGAGGTAAGTTTTGAGCCAACAGCCCATCAGTTACAGCCAGCCTAACGTTAGCGTTAATGCTAATGCCGACTGTTAAAAGTGATGCTAATAATGTGTTGTTAGCGAAATTTTAGAATTAAACAACTAGTTTTAATTTCAGTAAATAATGATAATTGTTCATCTAGCGTCAACGGTAAACTTTGTTTATGTTTTACAAATACAAATGAAACGTTCCTTTATTTATGTAGCTTACTAACCTAATGTTAAGCTAACGTTAGTGTTGCTGTGGAGCTATAGCTCTTATAGTATTAGCTGTCATATCTATACGTTACTTGTTGCTTCAACAAGACTAGACTTGACCAGTGGGTTTCAAACTGGGGTCCGGGGACCGACAGAGGTCCATGAGTGGGTTGTAGGGGGTCCCCAGCAAAAGGAGGAATAGAGTATTTAAACTTTTATCACATTTTTTGGAAGTTGGAAGAACAAGGAGAGAAATATGGTTGGCCGTTTTGGTTTGATTGTAATGTAATAATGTAATTGTATCATTTATAGTGATGTAGTCTGATCACTGTTGGACTATGAAGACTTTATTATCAATTTATCGATTGGGTTTCCCCTGAAGTCATCTTCAAATGTAGAAATATATTCAGAGGTGATTCTTTAAGATAAAATTCTTTCAAATGGGGGTCTGTGGTCTACTGTGCATCTTTTGTGGGGGTTCTGGACATGAAAAAGTTTGGGAACCCCTGGACTCGACTACGAGAGTTGTCTGGAAGACGAGTTGAAACTTTAACTTGACAATGGTGCTGGTGGCTTAACTAATATAATAGAGCTATTTGAGTGCTAAGCTGCCTGTGTATTTATTGCACATACTTATTATTTGAGTTCAGCAGCTTGATGGATGTTGGGAAGAATGACTGACTGATTTTCACTTTGGCACTGTGTCTTCTTCCCGATGGCAAAGGTTTGTATTCAGAGAACAGGGGATAGTGAGGGTCCTCTCTTGTCACAATGCATATGAGAATCAAGACCCTAATCTGTGATATTATTCACATATACTTGTCACTACATAATAATTGGGGATAATACTGTGAACAAAAGGGATGTTTGAGTCTCCTCCAAATATTAGATTTCACTTTAGCTTGTGCTTCCACATTCATTCTCAAAGGGCAACTTTGTCTCTTGAAGATGTTGTTGAAAAAAGCTGGTAATGTTTCCTGGTAATATATCCCAAATGTGTGTCCTTGTTACAGGGAAGAAAGTGCTGCATCGGAGAATCCAGAGCCCGTCCAGCTGTTTTGGAAAGCTGATAAGAAATCAATTCATCAGATTGATGATGGAAATTCCACCAAGAGCTTCAGTTTCGGTATGTTTTGCAGTATGTACAGGATTAAGAAGTGTACCTACTAGTTTTTTCTACTGTTGTTCACTGTTCTCCTCTGTTGTTGACAGACCGAGTGTTCACTGCTGAAGAAACAACCAATCAGCTGTACCAGGACATTGCAAAGCCTCTGGTTGTTTCCTCTGTTGAAGGATACAATGGTATGTAATGGAAACTGAATACAGAGAGTCTTGTCTTCTGGTAACATGTTCCATACACTTACTGTAGCTGAGTGGTGTATATATATTCTGTGTTTAATCCACAGGAACTATATTTGCTTACGGGCAGACATCTTCTGGAAAGACTTTCACCATGATGGGGAGTGACCGTATTCCTGGGGTCATACCTCTGGCTGTGGAAGATGTCTTCCAAACCATTAAAAATGTAAGAATTGCATCACGTTTGATATAGGCCACAGTTTGTCGTGTAATCATTGTTTATTCTAATAAATGACTACTCTTTTGCCCAAAGTGTCCAAAGAAGGAGTTCCTTCTCAGGGTTTCTTACATGGAAATCTACAATGAGACGGTAACTGATCTGCTTGTTGACAGCTGGAAGAGAAAACCCTTGGAAGTCAGAGAGACAATTAATGTAAGTGGGGCATTTTAGCAAATCTGGATCCCTTATCAAATCTTTTTAGGTTTAGTTTTTTCAACATTTGCAAATAACTTAAAGCTACAAAGTGTTACATTTCTGCTTCAAAATGTCTATAAACTCTAGCTCTATGTTCTATATGTAGTTGAGTTGTGTACTTCCATTATGCCAAATGTTTCCAACAATGTTCAAACCCAGAGAAATGTCATTTTATTCAGTTCACGGTGTATGTCTTTGCTTGGCTCTAGATGCTATAACCTCTGTGTAAACACAAGATCCATCAGAGAGTGAGGAAGGAAAGTTGTGAACATGACTAAACATAACAGGAATACAACTTTAATAGATTACCTTGTCTGTATGCATGATTTTAGCAGATAGTTGTCAGATAGTGGTTGTTTAACAATGAAGACAACAACTCCTATGGTCTTGCACTATATCATTTTTGTTTTTGTCTTGATATGAGTGATCCCCTAGCGGCAAAAATGACATACTGTAAATTTTAAGTTAGAACTAACAAACTCTCAAGATTCAGTTTAGTAGTGTAATAACCTTTTGTTGGCTGAAAAGCCTGATTGATGAACATTAGGTACAGCCTTCTAAATAGAATATTAAATGATTATTCTGAGATTGTTCTGAAACAGTTTTGCTGCAATCAGCTTGATCAT
>NW_023340246.1:74366-87994 GCF_004916995.1 Morone saxatilis
ACTTAGGGTGAGTCAAATGCAAAAAGAGCAATGAGAAACAAATCTTTGGCCAAGTACAAACACAGACTTTCAGAGAGCATGGTGACCAGATAACAGCCATGCTGCATTTAGGCCTGTTGTCAAGTTACTGACAGGATTAATTAGCGGCAGATGACATAATCTGCCACCAATGATCTTATTTCAAGTGACAATCAGTGCAAGCTAAAAATCAGAGCCCGGCTATCTGAATGGTTTTGTATGTTTTGTGTCGTTGCTAGCAAAAACAGTGAGGAGACAACAGCTTTGAGAAGAGATTTGTAAGCGCTGGATCCCGGTTAACCTGGGAACGTTGCTAAACAGGAACCAGGTCTCAAATGGAAACGGTTATCAGAATGGTGGATACAGATTATCTCTAAATGCCACATTTTGAGCGGAAAGCCTCTGTTATAAACTGGAGGCACCGCCATTTGAAATGATAGTTGGAAAAAGGAAGGATACATTATTACGGAAGTATTACCTATACTACATCAGTTTTGGGCCGTTCTTTTTAAACACTTGTCACGTGTCCCCCAACTATGTAGTACTAAATCACTGGAGAACCCCTTTTAGGAGATGATTTAGAGTATTATACTTGACCTAAGCTCCATAGATATACACTTCAAAGTCGAGATGTACTTTATTATTTTACATGATCATTGAGATTGTGTCTTGACAATTACTGTGTATAGAAAAATATCTATGTGGCTGACCTGACTGAGGAACTGGTTACGTCTCCTGCACAAGCCCTGGCCTGGATTCGGAAAGGAGAAAGTAAGACCTGAGGTTATTACAGAACAGAAGAATCATCCCCACATAGTGTGCACTGCAGACTGTGACAACAACGTGTTTTCTGCCTAATCTGCCTCTGTAGAGAACCGTCACTATGGAAAGACTAAAATGAACCAGCGGAGCAGCCGCTCACACACCATTTTCAGAATGGTAAGCAACACCACAACATACAGTAACATGCAGGATTCTGAGCAAATATGGATTTCTCACCATTTAGCTTTCCTTAGATCCTGGAAAGCCGAGAGAGGAGTGACCCAGCATCAGGCGAAAATGCTGATGGAGCCATTATTGTGTCTCATTTGGTACGCTACCTCATTTTTATTATTGACTTGTTTTCTATGTTTGTGTTGTAATAATAATTAAAAAAATGATTGCTTCCTCTTCTAGAATTTAGTTGATCTAGCTGGATCTGAGAGAGCAAGTCAAACAGGAGCTGAAGGTAAGGTGGAGTTAAATCCATAAACTATTGGTTGAAGCTGCGTGATATGTTTGCTAGGCCTGATATGTGTGTACTGAGTTTACAGTGACCTGTCTGTTTTGATATCCTAGGCACACGTTTCAAAGAAGGTTGCAACATCAATCGCAGCTTGTTCACACTTGGCCAAGTTATCAAGAAACTGACAGATGAAGGCCAGAAGTGAGTAAAGAATGAACACGCAGTGCACTTATTGCACTTGTATAATATAACTTACGGTTTCTACTATGAATTGTACATGTCATACATTATGTAATTGTTTGGGTTGTACTCTCTAGCACTTTTACTGAGAGTTTCAACATTTTAGAAAATATGTGTATCTGCTTCCTTTCTGAGAGTGAAATAAGAAGCTGGAACTATTTCTTAAAAACAATAGTGCATCCATCCACCAAGTACTCTGTACGAGCACAATGGAACCAAACCTGACAAGTGTTTTACCTAGAAATAGTTCTCACTGAAACCACAAATAGTTGTTTTTACATTTGTGTAGAGATACAATGTGCTTGTCAGCTTTAGAGGTTCTCGTAAGTGTATTTTACTTTGGACAGAGCCATGCTAGCTGTTTCCCCAGTTTCCTTTCTATATGCTAAACTAGGCTTGTCCTAAGTCCATGTTCTTTTTACATTGATAACTGAGGCATCAGATTAGAATGTTGACTATTTGAGTTTTTTTTTTTTATTTTTTTTTTATTTTTTTATTTATTTATTTATTTGTTTATTTGGCCTTTCAAATTGTTTATTATTATTTATCTGGACCTGATGTCAGAGCAACAAGAAACAGTTTTTAACAGCCTCGTGTTTGCAAATATGATTCTTTCTCTTCAGGGGTTTCACCAACTACAGAGACAGTAAGCTAACCCGAATCCTGCAGAACTCCTTGGGTGGGAATGCTAAAACAGTCATCATCTGCACCATTACTCCTGTTACTCTAGATGAGACCCTCAGTACACTGCAGGTTGGTGATATATGCACATTTCTGTCCTGCACATTTCTGGACCTTTTTAAAACAACAACTAGCAGAGTGAACATGAGAAATACACCAGATGATGTTACAAAAAATGTGCATGTTTTATCAGTTTGCCAGCACTGCAAAGAAAATGAAGAACGACCCTCATGTGACGGAGGTGTCCGATGACGGGGCTCTGCTCAAAAGGTATCGCAATGAAATTGTAGACCTCAAGCGACGTCTTAATGAGGCAAGTGTCACTTTTCTTCTATCAGTCAAGTTCTGTTTCGCAAGTTGCAAGTCACATGACAGCAGCACTTCTACACACTGACCTGTGGAGACACTCCCTACAGGTTTCTTCAGTCACACAGACCACAGCGACGGAGAAGGAGGTTCTCTCCCAGCTGCTCCAAGAGAAGGATCAACTCCAGAGAGAACAAGAGGACAGGATCAAAAACTTGACCAAACTGCTTGTGACCAGCTCCAACCTGGTTCCTGTTCAAAGGGTAAATATGACACAATAATGCTTAAGGTAGACTACAGCTTTCTCCTCATTATCATAGTCATAATGACCTGTGTCCTGTTTTTAAGATGCCCAAACGCAGGGTTACGTGGGGAGGAAAGATGCTCAGACTTGCCCGTCAGTCTGGCTGTGGACCATCTGACCTCAGCTTTGCAGAATCTTTCACTCGGAAGAGGAAAGCAGACCGCTCCTGTCTGATGGAGCTGGGTGAAGGTAAGGAGGAAATAAATGCACACTGCAAATCTCCTTATAATTCCCATTTTGTGCATAAACTGCACTATCTGTTAATGGTTGAATGCATGCACGGTATGTTTTAACAGATGATGAGGACTTTGATTCTCACTGGGGGATTCCTGATGAGCCGTCAGATGAAATGGAGATGAGTCAGGCCTCTGTGACTGTTCGAAGCTTTGGTGACAGGTGAATGTCTTTCTGCCAACAGTCCTCAGAGCAAATTTAAAGGTCCAGTGTGTAACATTTAGGATGGAGGATCTACTGTAAGAACTGGAATATAATATTTATAGGTAGTGTATAATGACACACATGAAAATACTGGCTCTAGATAGGACCTTCTGCATGCCCAAGTTACACGGCCACTGTAGTTTCTCCTACACACTTAACAGCCTGTTCTCAGTTCAGTTAATCTAAAATCCTTTCCCAAATAGAAGGCCGTATAATATTAGTGATAAAAATCATTAACATTAACTTTTTTTGAGTCGTCAGAATCGGAAATCCCCTGGTCTAATACAACTGGTTATAGTTGACATGTTTCTGTGGTCTCACAGTATGTATATCACCCCACCGTGAGATTATCATTAGGGTTTAATCATCCATAATTCACTTCCCCAGTAGCTGCACAAACCCAAATTATACTTTAAAGTATCTACATGACTTTGAGGGTCTTTGTACAGCCCAACATTTATAACTGTGTGTCTGTTTTTGAAACCCAGTATAGTATAAACAGAACTGTATGCAAATCTGCCCCTCAATCTGTGGCACACCTCACCTTTATACTTATGAGCCCCTAAATGCCCTCTGTATGTACTTATCCTGTATACTCCAGCTAATCTTAACTAACATAGCTAATGCTAGTCTTTAAATGTTGTTTTACAGTTGTTGAACAAGTTTTTAACCTCTATGTTTTATCTTTTTTCCAGTCCCAAAGACTTTGTGTCTCCTGACCGGATGCGGGAGCTTTCTGGGAAAGTGTCTCACCTTGAGCTGCAGCTGGAAATGGAGAGTCAACAAAAAGAGGAGGCAATGGCAAAGGTAGAAACATTAGATGGAAAAGTGACAGAGCTGCAGCTGCAACTGCAAACAGAGGCCCAGCAAAAACAGGAGGCCTTAGAGAAAATACAGACTGCAGAAAAGAGGGCAGCCGAGCTGGAGCTGCAGCTGCAGCTGCAAACAGAGTCCCAGCAGAAACACGAGGCCTTGGAGAGCATACAGATGGCAGAACAGAGGGCAGCTGAGCTGGAGCTGCAGCTGCAAACTGAGGCCCAGCAGAAACAGGAGGCTGCAGAAAAGGTGGAGATGTTGGAGTTCAGAGTGGCAGATCTGGAGAGACAGCTGGAAGAGCAGAGCTACACTCAGAGTGTGAGTGATGAACAGGTGTGCTGTGTTCAATATACCTGCTCTCTGGTCTCCAAGTAAGAGGAGAAATCCTCAGTCCTAATCCTAGAGGATGCTTGTCCACCTCATCATGAGACCATTGATTTCTATCTGACTTGGTTGTGTTTGCTGGTTTTCATGCTAATCTTATACCGTTTTTTCCAGATGAGAAGAGAGTTTGCAGAGACCATCCAGCTGTGTGAAAGTCTGGCTTCAGAGAAGGTAATGCTTGATGGAGCGCCTCCACTTTTCAACATTTGTTAGCTAGCTTAAGATGCTAAATATGTTGCTTTTATCTTTAAACCATCTTTAAAATGTGCTTGTCTTTTCAACACAGGTTAGCGTAGCACATAGAATATCTAAGTACAGGAAAGGAAAAAGTGGACCAAGGTTCTGTCTTGTTTAACTGTTATTGGAGCACAGAGCAAAAAGGGGCGGGATTTAGGAGGGGCAATGAAATTTAATTTGCGTTTAAAGGCCAAAAGTCTTTGCCATATTGAATATTTGTTGCACAATTTACGACAACAATAGCTATATAACCTTATGCTCATGGATGACTTGTTTATTTGTATAATTTTTTGCAACATCTGCTAAAAACAGTTGGAAACGCTCACTGCTGCTTAAATTGATCAAATTGTGTGTTAAAGGAAATGGTGGTTGGTGAGCGAGACTATCTGAAGCAGGAGCTGGGGATGTTCATAGAGCAGACTGAAAGCCTGGAGAAAGAGAAAGCTGCTCTGGCACAGGAGCTGGAGGAGAGGAGAGAGCTGGACGAGTTCAAGTCTCTGGAGGAGGAGTTCAAGAAGGAGCACGAGGTAAAGCTTTGACTCCACTCCACTGATCCAAGGACAGGAGAGTTGGATGTATTGGGTTTGGCTTTGTTTGAATAGTTAATACGTCTTTTTTTTTTTTTTTTATGATTTCTGTGATATTTATAGATGTACTGTATTTGCACTGTTCATTTTGTTTGTGTGATCTTATAGAACGAGTTGCAAAAGGAAATATCTCGCTTGAAGAAGGCTGTCGAAACCTCTGAACTCCAGTGCCTGGAGCTTCAGGTAAGATGACATGCTGGTGTAAACCTCCTCAGGTTTATTAAAGGTCCTATGTGAAGGATTTAGTGGCATCTAGCTGTGTAGTTGCAACTCCCTTGCTTCCCCTTCACCTTCCAAGCAACAAAGGTGGTGGCGGTGAAATGCTAAAACGAGTGTCTGGTTTGTCCCTTCTGGGCTACTGTAGAAACATGGTGGTCTCCATGGAAGGCGACCTGCAACGTCTGTAGATTAAAAGAGCTCATTCTAAGGTAACAAAAATGCAACTATTCTTATTATCAGGTGATTATACACTAAGGTCCAGTGTGAAAAGTTGAGGAGGATCTATTGTCAGAAATGGAATATATGATTGTGTTATCATTGGTGTGTAATCACCTATAGGAATATAGGAATCATTATGTTTTTGCTACATTAGAATGAGGCTTTTATACAGATGATACAGGTACACCTGGAAGTGCCATGTTTCTGCAGTAGTAACACTGGCTTCAGATAGGGGCATTAGTGTTTCTTGCGCCCACCGTAGTTTCTCCTTCGTGCTTGGAACAGGAGGGTGAAGTGAGGGAGTTGCAATGTGCAACCAAACTGCTAAATGCCACTAAATCCTACATAATGGTCCTTTAGAGCTAACAGTTTATGTAAAGTGTCAGTAATAGAACACGCAAAAACAAACTTCTTGTCATTTCATGTATCACAGTGTTTACTGCTGCTCTTTTAAGCCCTTTACTGCATGACGAACAACAAATATGTACATTGGGAAGATGTTTATTATTCCTCTATTCATTACAATCCAGAATCCAAAAATTGTGTCAGTTTTCTTAAATAGCTTTTATACTTTTGTTTTTTAAAGAACAAACTAGAAACTCTGTCTGAAGATCTGAAGAAGAAAAGTGACTTTGCAGAGGAACTTCAGAGTATGGTATGTGTGTTTTCAATTGTTATCCTATCACCTGTAAAAATCCAGGTATAATTCAGGGTACATCATGAAACCCGTCAACATGACTCTTTTAGCAGAGTTAATGTCAGTGAAAGCATTGGGTGATAGAGTTACAAACCATGTTTACAAAATGATAAAGGGATTATTATGGATATGTACAATTGGTCCTTTCAGAAGACAGCACGTTGGTAAAATGATATGGACGGAATATTTACAGGTCTACTCTACTCTAGTGGGAAGGAGCTTTAAACATGAAGGCTTTCTTAGCCATTGGCTTAGACACTTAGGGCCCAGATGATAAATACCAGGGAGGTTTTAGTGAGCTGTCTAAATGTCTGCAGTGTTTCTGAGCTTCAAATGTGTCCACTAACATCTTTAAATCTTTTGTTTACTGGAAAATTGCTCCTATCGGTCAAAGATTCATATGCTGATCAAGATTCTGTAATCTGATGTTTTTATGACAGCCGTCTGGGGCTTTTCTGGAGTTAATTAATTAGACTGCTATTTATATAATTGTGTGTGAGTATCAGTGAGATAAGAGACTTGTTTTTCCAGTCCTTGAAACACCTGGAAATTGTTTAAAATGACCAAATATCCTGGAAATAATCTGTTATCCTGGAACATTTTAATTGTATTTTAGCCCCTCACTCAGATCACATATGCAAACCCAGGTTAAAGAGTAACTGTAGTCAATTCACTGGAGACAGCAGAAAAATCATTGTCAAATTCCGAATAAGGTATCGGAATCTCAGAAAAGTGGATTGGTGCATCTCTTGTCATCTGTCCTGAAGCAGGCTAATATTGTCATGTTGCCTCCTTGCAGAGCGATAAGGACTTGGTGCAGGAGGTGGCGAAGCTTCGTCGCTCTCTGGATGATGCAGAGGGGGTCAGCAGAGACACAAAGAAGGAATGGGCTGTCCTGCGCAGTCAACACATCGCTCTGGAGGAGGAGAATGTAAGTGGCATTAACACGTTTGTCGTCTAATAATCTACTGAAAAGTTAAAGGGTAAATGGACTGCATTTAAATAGTGCCTTTGTCTCCTGACCACTCAAAGGATATTATACTTATCTATATCATATGTACCACAGTTATAAATATCGCTGTCTTTTTTTTTTATCTTCTTGTCATGGTCTCTCCAGGTGACTCTGACTGCCAATCATGAGAAGCTGGATGCTGAGGTGAACAGCCTGCGCTTTCAGCTTGAGACAGAGAAGTCACGCTACAGAAAGATGCAGAGCGACCTCCAGAAAGAGCTGAACGTCGCGTTTGATGAGAACACCAAGCTCACCACTCTGCTAGATGGAAAAGTACCAAAAAGTAGGTTTAAAGTCAGGCTGTTTATAATGTCACTCTGCTAATCAGGTTGTGATTATGTACATTCAGTCTGTAAAATCAGATGGGAGCTGTAAGATGTTCTTTGTGTGCAGATCTGATAGACAGTGTGGAACTTGAGAGAACAGTGACAAGCCTGAATAAAGAGCTGACGGCATCTCATGAAGCAGAGGAAGCCCTCAAAGCTCAGCTGGAGGAACTGGCTTCATTACAGACTCTTCCAGATAAGGTGGACCATTTGATGAAGCAGGTTGGAATACCAAACATCTTCTTGTGTCAAACTGAAATGGAGAGCATTAAATCAGGTGTAATCATGTGAGCTCATTCTGTGTCGTCTCAGGTGTGCGAGCTGACCGAGAAGCTGTGCACTATTGAAACTCACAGGAACAGCCTGCTCTCAACCCAGGCTCAGTGTCAGGAGGAGGCTCAGCAGCTCAGAGACTCCCTGCAGACCTCCCAGGATGAGATTCTGAAGATTCAGGCAGACCTGAGCGCTGCTGCACTGAGGGAGAAGGAGCTGAGCCAGCAGTGTGCTGATGTAACACAGCAGCTGGATTCCCTTCGCTTAGACCTAGAGTGCTCTGTTGCTGAGAAGAGTCAGATCATGGCTACCATTGAAGAGACGGGCTTGAAAGTAAGATGTGGAATGTAATTGGGTGCGCTTCAATCGTGATTCAAAATCCCACCTTCTTAGCTTTAAATCTTTTAGGTTTTTATTTCCTGTCAGTAGAAAATTGGCCCTGATTGGTTTTACTTCTGCCTTCATCGGCTATAAGCAAACACACCGCCCTCTAGTTTCACAGCAGACTGTTATTGCTTAAGTATTGGAATGGACTCTATAGGCAGATAACCATTAATACAGGACTTTTAACTCTGATTTTATGCATATGGTGGTGTGTTCTTTACACTATGACAGTTTCTTAAAATTTTATTTTCAAAACGCAGCACATCGCCTTGCTGACAGTATCGCAGTATATTGAATCATAACCCCTGTATCATGATGTGCATGGTGTCACCAGATTCTTGTAGTACACAGTCCTAACCACAAAGGTAATCACTGTAATGATTTCATTTTAGCTGGAGGAGAGTGAACGACACAGAGCATCACTGGAAGAAAAAGTGAAGGAGGTGCAGCAGCTGATGAAGGATTTGGAGGAGAAGCTCGCTGACAGTGAAGTTTCCAGAGCCACAGAGGAGGAGATCAGCAAAGAACTTCAAGAACAAGTATGACATTGATGGTCCTTTAATTAAATGAGATATGACTTGGTTAGTTGATTTCTTGAACACATAGACATAATGTTACTTGTCAACCTTGCTATATGTCATCTTATCTGGTTAGTTGTGTTTAAAACTGTAGATCAGTTAAAGGATAAAAACGGTAGTATTTTCTACCACCTCGTATAATTGATTTCAAGGGGAATCCGATCTGGTGGCAGGCAATCTTCTCTCTGATTGTCTTGGGTATTTATGAAAGTCATATAGAGGCATCAGTTGATCAAATTCATCAAATTGAGACTGTAACCAGTTAGAAATTCCTTGTAGTATGTTCAAGTAGTACTGCCATAAATGTGTTTGTCTTTATTTGGATATTGTAGCTGAACCAGCTTACTGAAGAGCTTCACTGTGTGCGAGCAGAGAAAGAGCAGAATGCTGGTGCTCAGAGCTCTGCAGAGGAGATGGAGAAGATGCTATCTAAAGTTGCATCTCTCACAGCAGAGAGAGACCAGCTCAAGATGGACCTGCAGGAAAACGTCGAGATGGTGAGTTAACATGTGACTGCTTTGCCAAATGCGTTCATTTCTGTCAGCTGTGTTGGGCCTCTGCTGTTTGTTTTTGTCTCTGCATGTCAAAAGATTGTTTTGTTTTTTACCATGCAGATGATTGAGAATCAGGAGGAGCTGCGGACAGCCCTGGAGAAGAGTCGTGAACAGAGGGAGCGGATCAAACAGCTAGAGACTGCACAAACATCCAAACAGGATGGTCCTCCTAATGACACGGGTGCACAGCAAGAGGAGCTGCAAACACGTGTAAGGGTTTCTTGATAAATCAGGAAAACTAGATCTCTTTATTTAACGAGTTTAATTAACATAGTATTTTTTAACCTAATTCTTCTTTAAAGTTATTAATTATACCTAGACTTCAGTTCCTTTCTTTGAGAAATATAGTTTATAGTATAGATAGTGTAGTTTCAATACACAAAGTTTAAATCTTCTGGAAGATTAAATATGCACTGTTTACATAAATCCTGATGAGTAGTTTTCACCATTTAACAGATTCAGACTCTGACTGAAGAGCTTGAGAGTGTGCGAGCAGAGAGAGACGGCCTGCTGCCTGAGAGGACGGCGGACAGTCACAGCGAGGAGACGGAGAAGCTGCTGCACAGAGTGAAGTCTCTCAGTGAGAGCTGCCAGGAGATACTGGAGGGACTGAGACAGGAGAAGAAGCAGCTCAGAGCAGAGCTCGGAGGACAGGATGGAAACCACCTACACACACTACAGACTGAGGTTTGTAGCTTTAATTCTATAAAATCCATCTATTGTAGGGCTGCACACATTTTTTGTACACATAATTGCAGTTGTAATAAAACATTAGGATCATAAACTGTTAAAGTGGCAGCTGGCGTTGAGGAGACACATGAATAATCAGTTGAACTGCTCCCTACCGCACAGATCTGGACTCTCACTGAGAAATTGAGGAGTGTTGAAGCAGAGAGAGACGGCCTGCTGTCTGCGAGGACAGCCGACAGTCACAGCGAGGAGACGGAGAAGCTGCTGAGCAGAGTAACGTCTCTCAGTGAGGAGAGAGATCAGCTGCAGGAGATACTGGAGGGACTGAGACAGGAGAAGAAGCAGCTCCAGGCAGAGCTGGAGGACAGGATGGAGATGGTATGTACACAGAGTGTCTTCTGAAGTGTTCATGTATGACTGATTATTTCACGTCTATTGAATCCCAGTCTGCCCAATAAGAGAAAAGGAAAAAGTGCTGTTTTCTGTCGCAGGTTGCACAAGCCCAAAGTGGGTTTAACCAGCCAGAAATACAGACCTCAGAACTGCAAGCTCATGACAAGAAAGTAACCCAACTTCAGCAAGAGGTAACAGCAGTTGACTAATAAATCTGGTGATATTCTATTTTTCTGATTGTCAATAAATCCCATTAAAAGAGCAGAATTCACAATAAATGTATCCTAACAAGTATGATGTCTGTACACTGTCCTGCTGCCCCACATACTCACTAGAGCACCAAATGTAGATTAATCCACCACTGAAAATAATCCCCAGTTCCTCCCTCCTGTTTTAGTAGTTTTTGATTAAAAAACTAAAGTGAGCAGCTGTTTAATCAAAAGATTGAACTTTGTTTTTAAAAAAATTCCATCTTTAGTAAGAACCAATGGGCTTGGAGCAGAGAGCCACAGATATTAAGGATGTCAGAGACGGACTAACACCTTTTTGACGTTTTGGTCTCTTGATAGGATTTGTTGGCAATAAGATAAATATGGATTGAATATTTAAATCATGGAATGTGTTCATTTTCCTCCACAGGTAGAGCAACTGCAGGCCACTTTACAGGCCGTCAGTGAACAAAAGAGCCAGCTGGAAGATGAGCTGAAGAGTAACATGGAGATGGTGAGTGGAAGTTGATTGTGGTCAAACCAAGATCTAACCTTTTGATGTTAAATGGCTTGTGCTCACTATGCAGTGTTCCATTTGTATGATTAAAAAAAAGGCCCCTTTTTTTCCTCTACTTTTTAGGCAACAAAGACTCAAAGCCTTCTACATTCACTTCACCAGCAGGTCCAAGAGCAGAACCAAATAAACATTGACCTGGAAAGACTAAGCCAAGAGAGGCAAGCTCAGCTAGAACAACAGGTTTGTTCCTTGAAGTGTATTTGACTAAAGGTGTATGTCTAGATGGACTTTTTCTATTCAATTACAAGGTGTTGTCTTATTTTAGGTTGCAGAGACTCAGGATCTTCTACATTCTCTTCAAGAGGAGCTCCAAGAGCAGAAGCAAAATAACTCAGATCATATGAAACTCTGTGAGCAGAAGGAGTCTGACTTAGAGCAACAGGTGAGTTGAAATGTTGATGAAGGATATTTCTTCAAACTGATCTTTAATTTTCAGCATTCTGCCAGTTATAAATCTTTCCATTTAAACAGACAAAGACTTTAAGCGAACAGCTTGAGAGTGCACGAGCAGAGAGAGATGCTATGTTGTGTGAGAAGGAGACTGGCTGTCAGAGGTCCACAGAGGAGATGGAGAAGCTGCTGAGCAGAGTGACGTCCCTCAGTGAGGAGAGAGATCAGCTGCAGGAGATACTGGAGGGACTGAGACAGGAGAAGAAGCAGCTCCAGGCAGAGCTGGAGGACAGGATGGAGTTGGTAAAAACAACAGTCCCAACAATAATGTTCTCAATCTGTTCCAATGTGAAATAATCAAATATCAAAACATTTGAATTTAATGATTAAATATCTGCAGTTCTGTTTTTAAAATCAAAATCCTTCATAGTGAGAAATCCCAGGAATCCTGGCAAAAGAGTGATTACATTCCCACACAGGTCACAGTGTTCTCTTTCTGTTTTTCAGATGCAGTGTGACTTCCAGCAGCAGCTCAGCGCTGAGCCGCAGTCACTCGAAGAGAAGCAGGAGGCTCAACAAGTTGTGCAGGTTAGATCATTTCACTCATTCTCATTGTTACACATGTTTCATTTTACTTTTTTCATTCAGCTATTATCTTAAAGGGGATTGTGAGAAAATCTGACGAATATCTGAATGGCGCTTTAGATCCAACAGCTCGAGGAGCATCTGGATAAAACAAAGGAGGAGCTGAACCAGATGAAGTCTGATCTTCAAGAAAATGTAGAACTGGTGAGTGTTTTTTGTTTGTTTGTTGTTGGTTTTTTCCAATTACTACACATTGGGAATTTTAATCAGAGAAAAGGCATAGTGATGTGGTAAATGGTAAATGGACCTGTACTTGTATTTACAAAAAAAAAATATATATATATATATATATATAAACATATTTGTTAAGCTGGAACTAACCATTTTGTCTCGAAAAATGACTGAAACTATGAATTTACTATCAAAACAGTTGTAGATTGATTTTCATTTGATTAATTAATCTGCAGCTTGTCAGGTTGTTGATGGTAGACTGTTGACCTCATGACTGTACACGAATTTTTAGGGACTGGTATACTCATGTGATGGTAATGGGTTTCAGATGATCGAGAACCAGGAGGAGCTGAGGGTGTCTCAGGAGAAGATCCGAGTTCTACAAGATGAGATCAACATGCTGAGGAGTCAAAAGGCAGAGCTGGAGAGCAGACCAAGCAATGGGAGTGATGCAGAGAATACCCTCCAGTCACAGGAGCCCCAAAACCAGGCAGGACCACATTTTTATACATAAAGAATGACCCTGCTGCTTGATGCTGGTGCTCGACTCTTGAATAGATCAAATGATTTTAGACATGTTTTTGTATTACTCAAAAAGCATCTGAACACATGATGAATGTTAGCCAGATTTTTGCAAGCAAATCTAGACATAATAGTCATGTCATTCCCAGTATTCAACATTACAATTGTCGCCATTCTCTCCTGACAGATTCATCGGCTGACCGAGGAGCTTGAGAGTGTGCGAGCAGAGAGAGACGGCCTGCTGTCTGAGAGGACGGTGGAGACGGAGAAGCTGCTGCACAGAGTGAAGTCTCTCAGTGAGGAGAGAGATCAGCTGCAGGACACACTGGAGGGACTGAGACAGGAGAAGAAGCAGCTCAGAGCAGAGCTGGAGGACAGGATGGAAACACTACAGACTGAGGTTTGTGTCCTGCGTATCTACCTGCAATGAAGCAGCTAACAAAAAAGAGGAGGGTGGTGAACTTGAGGTGATTCTAGAGTGATGATTCTTTAGTGTTTAGCACAGATATATTGGTATCAGGCATTTATTTTTT
>NW_023340246.1:88206-90803 GCF_004916995.1 Morone saxatilis
AGGAATTATCTTATCTTATCTCTTATCTTTCTTTGTACTTGTTAAACATGTACACAAAGGTATGTTTGAGATCATTTAGAAACAGTGTCTCCATTACAGTTTGTCCACCACAGAGCACTGATGAGTTTATTTTTACAATGTAATGTCTCCTGCTTTGTACAAATCTTGGTCACATTTCTTTAACAAAGAAAAAAAAAAAGATGTGTACAGTAATGGGTTTAGCGCTGTGGATTTTTTATTAAAAAAAAATTTCACTCGCATATTATGGACTGTTATAATATATACACACAGCCTCTTAAGGGTATGGAACATAAAACACAATATTTGCATTAAAAGGAAAATCAGAACCTCTATGTAAATACAAAGAACCTGCAGGAGTTCCACTGTCTGGAGCTGCTTGCACAAACAAAACCTTCACAGAAGGAAAACAAGTGGAACGTGAAGTGCTGTGGACTGATGAAAATTTTTGGCAACAATCAGCAAAGGGATGTTTGGAGAAAAAAGCAGCAGCATTTCATGAAAAGAACTGTTTTGACACTTTCCAGAGCAGATTTTGTGTTTCCACCTCCAACCTCTAATTCTGAGGCTTTTCCTTAACATACTAAATAAAGTCATTAGTCATTAATGGCTTAAATGTATTTCTCTTGTGCTGTCAAAAATGCTTTGATTGTTTCACAAATAGTTGGAAGATTCAAATGAATAATGGGCCCTCGTATGCTTTAACAGATAGCACAGCTGAGTACGTCTCTACAGACTGTGACTGAGCAGAAGAGGCAGCTGGAAGATGATCTGCAGCAGAACATGAATATGGTCAGACAGTATTATATGGGAGTCAAGCTTAGTTGTACTTATACAATTTTTAGCAGTTTGTACGTAGTTTTGTTATTTTGTGGATTTCCACTACTGTATATTCTAGTTTTCAGTACATTGCCAAGTATTCCTAATTGTTCTGCTCCTGATGACATGTTGGTATATTTGACTGAAAAAAAGTTACCATTTTGTTTTAAGGCTTCTGCAACACAAGAGCTTCTGAAGTCAGTCCAGGAGGAGCTGTGTCAGCAGAAGCAGATGAACTCTGATCTGGAGAAACTGAGTCAGGAGAAGGAATGCTCTTTAGATCAGCAGGTTAGTGTCTAACATCTCACTTTGTTATGAATAGAAATAATTTGATTGTTTTACGTGCATGAAGGTCTTCTAACCGTTCTCTTCTTTACAGATGAGGACTGTAACTGAGAAACTACAATGTGTTGAAGCAGAGAGGGACGGTCTGCTCTCAGAGAAGGAAACCAACAGTCAGAGGTCCACAGAGGAGACGGAGAAGCTGCTGCACAGGATGAGTCTCTCAGTGGGGAGAGAGATCAGGGCAGGAGATACTGGAGGGACTGAGACGCAGAGAGCGAGAAGTCAGGTCGAGAGCAGAGCGTGGAGGACAGGAGTGGAAACACTACAGACTGAGGTTTGTGTCAGACAGCATTACTTCTATAAAATAGCATCTATTGTAGGGCTGCAAACATTTTGTGTAGCAATTGTAATAAAACACTGGGATTATAAAGTGACAGCTGGATTTTAAGAGACATGAATAATCATTTTAACTGCTCTCTACCTCACAGATGTGGACTATAAGTGAAAAACTGAGGAGCATTGAAGCAGAGAGAGACGGCCTGCTGTCTGAGAAGGAAACCAACAGTCAGAGGTCCACAGAGGAGATGGAGAAGCTGCTGCACAGAGTGACGTCTCTCAGTGAGGAGAGAGATCAGCTGCAGGAGATACTGGAGGGACTGAGACAGGAGAAGAAGCAGCTCCAGGCAGAGCTGGAGGACAGGATGGAGATGGTAAAAACTTGGGCTGAATGCTGTAAATTGAGATCAGTATCTCCCATGCAGTTTTGCTAAAATGTTTTGTCTTCTAACTTCAGGTCTCAGCCATCCAGGAGAAGTTGAACATGCAGCAGGAGGCAGAGAGAGGAGAGCGAGAGGCCAAGCTGCAACAACAAGTTGGTCCAAACCATTTACTACCATCGTTTTAAAAGAATAGTTTAACATTTTGGAAAAATAGGCTCATTTTCTCTCTTGCCAAGAGTTAGATGAGAAGATTGATGCCACTGTCATATTTGTCTGGTAAATATCAAGCTGCAGCCAGGAACCGCTTAGCTTAGCTTAGCATAAAACAACCCGTAACAATTACTTTGGTGTGTACAAAGTTATCATAACTAATATAAATTATAGACAGAAGTGCTGATAACAGATAAACTGTACAATTAACCCAAAATAGTGAACACAACAATGAGCGATTTGGAATAATTTAGTTTTCATCACAGAAAAGGACAAAATGCTGAGCTATAGGCCTACTACAGGTGAACCTTAATAAATGAGAATATTGTGGAAAGGTTAATTTATTTCAATAATTCAATTCAAAATGAGAAACTCATATATTATATAGATTTATTACACACAGAGTGAAATATTTCAAGCCACAAGGCTCGAATCCCTGTTGCTTGTGCACCTTTTTCCTGCCACTCAACTTTCTATGAATATGCTTGGATATAGCACTCTGAACAGCCAGCTTCTTTAGCAATGACCTTTTGTGGCTTACCCTCC
>NW_023340246.1:90903-93995 GCF_004916995.1 Morone saxatilis
ATGAATCTATATAATATATGATTTTAACTTTTTGAATTTGATTACTGAAATAAATGAACTTTTCCATGATATTCTAATTGATTGAGATGCACCTGTATGTATATTTTAAACATTTGCTTCCACCCCTTAAAATCAAGAAGGCCTCGTGACACAGGGGGTGGTTGAGAACCACTGCTTTAAATAAACGAGGAAATGTCTTGTTAACCCGGAGATGTACTTTGGACAATAGTTGTTATAGGACAATAAGACATGCATGACATGTTTTCATACTAATACTACATTTATACATTTTCCCCATGTCTCTGTGCTGCCTGTTCTGATCGACCTGTCTCTCTGTTGTTGTTTTTAGGTGCAGCAGCTTGAGGAGCAGCTTCAACTGTTCAGAGAGAGACAAACACGGGCTGAAGCTGCAGCTGACACCTCACAGCAGGTTTGTCAACAGTTTCATTTAAGTCATCAGCATTGTTCCTGGTAGTCTCACTGAGATCATCCAGGTCACATCTGTAACCTGAGCAACCGGAGTACAGCTGATAACTGAAGTATAACTAAACACAGCCAGTCAAACAGCATCAGAAACTGTTTGCATTTATACAATGGCATGAGATGTCCTGTTATAATGTGCAATGGACAGCCTGCACTTACCAATGGCCCAAAGTGCTTACTATCATTCAGAAAAACCACAGTGTCAAACACAGAAACCTCAACACTGACAGCTTACTGAAAGCAGAGTTTACCCACATCCAGAAGTGTCTCCTTGTAGCGCTTTCTACAACTTACTACTCGACTTAAAACTCTGGACGTGTTATGCATCAGAGACAAGTTCTGCTGATTACACACTTCATTCACAAATTACAGACTCCGCCTATGGAGCCATGGAGAAACTTTGGACTTTTTTACCAGTGTGGATGGGGCTATAGCAAACCATTATTTAATTAACCTGTCAATCATTTTCTTGACTAATCATTGATATGGACTAAAGAAAGCATTGAGACTTTTTTATTCCTTACAATGAAGCAATTATCAATATAGTTGGCGATTCATTTAATAGCTGACAACTAATCAATTAATAGACTAATTATTACAGCTCTAGTATAGATGTGATATAGGTCTTAAAAGTCTAAACCTGTTAAAAATACAGATTATATAACCAATAACCGGTTTGTATTTGTGTAGTCGTTCTCTGCCTGCTGGGGCTGTGTGCCCACATATATTAATGGCTCTAGCTTTGTTAAGCACAAGTCAAATTTCCCCATGAAGTATATATCTAAAAATGTATATTATAGGCTTTTTTCACTTGTCCTTTCAGTTGCTTAGTGAAGCAAACACGACCATCTCAGCACTCAAGGAGCAGCTGAGCACCTTGGATCAGAACACCAGTGGAGTCACAGAGACAGCGTCTTCTCGGCTGCAGGTCTCTACTGGGCAGCTTCAGGTAGTTTCACCAAAGAATTTCTATGAATCAGCAACTGAAAGACAATGACATTTAAACACAAGTTCAATATAACTGATACCACTCACTCATATAACTGCAGGAGTCCTTCAGAAGGTTCCAGCACCTTATAGATACTTGTTCCAAGTATAACTCGTCAGTTCTGGACAAGGCTCTGAGAGGACAGTCGTCCCTGAAGCAGCCTCTTCTGACCTCTCTTCCGAAACCCACCATGAATACCTACAGCAATGTCTGTAAGCTGGGACTGAAGACTGTTCAAAGCCTGGGCAACATTACGGTAAATATTAGTATTTTTTCCCCATTTAAATTTTATAAAGGTCTTGTGATCAGGCGGTAACCTGAAAACTCCTGCTCTCTACCCCTCCTCAGGAGCACCTGCAGGCACAAGCACAGGGCTACAGGAATCTGTTTGAGGAGCTGGTGAAGAAAGATCTGGCTATTTTCGAGGAAAGGCGTCTGCAGGATGTGCTGCTGTGCAGAGTGCAGGCCCCCAGCTACTCCGTCAAAGATGAGGACTTCCGCACAATGTGGGAACACAGGCTGACTGAGCTGCTGGACAAGAGGCAGCTCTACCTGCAGGTGAGTTCTGTTGCTCTGCCTTTCCACGAGTCCCAACTGGATTAACAGTAATTATTTCAAGAACTGGGCTGTTGTTTGTCGTCGGTTTCCAAATAGGCCTATTTGTTGGTGTCAGATTTCACAGTGAACTGATTAAAGATAAACCATAATGTAGAAGCTGTTCCAGCTGAAAATCCACTGATTACTTGGATGGGTGTGACCTAGCCGTAGTCTGACACTCTACCACAGACAGCGGAGAGTTAGCCTAAGCTGCTAGCTTAGCTAATGTTACAACACAGTTACCACACAGAAACTTTTACGACCAGCCATGAATGTGCTTCTAGTGACTGTTAATGCTCGAGCGGACTCTCACACAGACACACACCCTATATGATTTTCTTGTGCTGTCCTGGGAGTGAGGTAGCTATCAGTTCCACTTTAAGTTGTGTTTGTCAAACCAGTGACTAGTGTCCTATTTTCTCATTATATTTCCATTTTTTCCAGCATTACTGTGCTGAAACTTTCTGATGATTGTGTTGTAGAAAATGGCCACCGTTTTGGAGAAGCTCTGGGCCAACATCGCTTCTTTCCCCAGCGAGCTGTCATCTGAGATCAGAGAAAGGGAGAGGTTCAAGGAGCAGCTGGAGGCCGTGCTTGACAACCAGCCAATCAGCTTCAGCAGGCTGGACAGCATCCTGAGCTGTGAGCTGGACCGCAGATCTGCAATGGTACACAGCAGAAAGATGACTCTGCAGGTAGTGTTTAACATCCACTTCTCCCTAATTGTCACATGTTTTTGGTCCTCTTTGTCTGTCAGCAGGATTTCTCAAAATAAAAGTCACTCACTCATTCATTCATCCCAAAGGGAATGAAAGAATGTAAACACAGGTAGCGCAAAGAATATATGATCATGTGCTTGTCATCCATCACTGAACTATAAATTACAATCTTCACTATACAGAGCACCACAGCAGGATTCCTGTTAAAGGACAATTCCGGCGCAAAATGAACCTGGGGTTAATAACACTTATTTACCGAGTTGGTCTGTTCTCTGGGATATGTTTTCATTCTAATCGCACGTGAC
>NW_023340246.1:94095-97617 GCF_004916995.1 Morone saxatilis
TGTGTGTGTGTGTGTGTATTGCTTTTTTAATGTCATACAATCCACCTGACTGAATTGTGCAGGGCATCGTTGAGGAACAGAATGGTCTGTGTGAGGAGCTGAAGCTGCTGGAGGCTCAGGCTGATTCTCAACTCCGAGGCGAGAGAAGCAAGAGTTCCACTCTGCTGCAGGCGCTGGAGGGAGCTCCTCTGAAAACAGAGCTCTCCCTGCTGAAGGACAACCAGCAACTTGTTCTTCAGCTCCAGCAAATGGAGGAAAAAGTCAAAGTACGTCTGCCATACATCTGTCTTATATGTGCTTGTGACTGCTGTCATCAAGTAGCATCATATATAGTAACAGCAAGCTAGGTGGATTATTTCCTAGTATCCAGCACATCATTAAAAGCCAAAGCTCCAAAACAGATTGGATTGAATAGCTTACTACTAAAAGCTGTCTTTTTGTAGGTAGTGACAGATATGCGTTCTGTTTTTCAGGCTCTGAGTGTGCAGAATGAGCAGCTGGAGCACGATCAGATCAAAGCCAACAACAGGGTGTCCAACCACAAACAGGCAACCCAGCTCCTGCAGACAGAGCTGCAGGACAGCCGCGCACAGGTTGAGGAGAAAGACGGTATGATCCAAACCCTGAGGAGCAAACTGCGAGAGTCTGAGGTTAGTCTAAAGATCTCATTATCAAGCCCATCGTAATGGACAAAAGCAGCCTCTGATATAACTGAATAATCTGAATGAATTTTAAGCCTTAAAATGTGATTTTGACAGGTCTTAAAAATCCATTGCATTAATGAAGTTAACTTGTATAAAATTGCATTTTTCAGTCTGATTTTAAATGTGTATTTGTGAAATATTTGTATTGATCGTGCTGTTACAATTAGAAAACTAAACTAACATGGAGTCAGTACTGATTTTCCTTCATATTCATAGAAAAATGCATCGCCCAGTGCTGTTGAGATGGAAAAACTCCAGACTAAATTGTTCAAAATGGAGGTGGAGTTGAGTTCAGCATCTGCTAAACACCAACAAGAGTATGTATACTGTCTTCTTCTGTTTTTGTCTTACTCTTTGACTGTGCCTAATGGGTGTTGGTTTCTGTGGTTGCCTTCTCTTTGGCTGTTTGTGTCTAACCAGAGGTTTGTCCTCCTCAGGATCCAGAGCTTGAACACCTTGGTGAATGAAAAAGAAGACTCGCTGCGGAAGCTGAAGGAGACCCTGAGGAAGTTACAGCAGCAAGGAGATGATTCATGTAAGTCAGCAGTGTGTGCCTGAGCCTGTTTATTAAACCTGGTATTAACATAGGTCTTGGGTGAATTAATCACAAGTGGACAGCTCTAAATATGTGAGTTTACACCTGGTATTACAATGTGTCTCCATGAGCACTTGTGATTGGATCTTATTTCACCACTCTATATGCACATAAACACAACAGGGCTGGGACCTACGCAGAACTCTGTCAGAATGTTTACATCCTGCACTGTCACAAGCCTCTCGTCCATCAGTAGTTGGTTTGCTTCCTCCTGTGCCATAATACATAGAAAGAAAATAGTTCCTACATGAAACTGCTCACAACAAGGTCTGTGGATTATCTTGCCTATGACACATTGCTGTTGAGCTTTTTTTTGGGGGGGGGGGGCTTTGAGCACCACAAGCTGAATGCCATCTGGTTCCATTGTGTTGAAGATAAGGCAGAAATTATCTACTGCTGATATCTCCAGAACTCAACAACTCACACCAAAACTATTTAGCTAGATAAATGCCACTACAGGTAAGAGGAAGAATTTGGGATTTTGGGGTAATCTGCCCCTTAAGTTCCTACAACTATACTGACATTTGTGCACACAACTTAATTTTTATTTATTTATTTGCCCCTTTATGGCCTGAGGTTGAGCTCTCAAGTGCATCTGTTCTCCATTTAAGGAGGACATCAGCACTGATGTAGTCATGTTATATTCAGTCCTCCAGGGTGAAGACCTTCATGCCAGACTGACCAACCCCAGAGGGCTGGTGATCAGGAGCAGCATTGTGCTGGAGAAGACCAAACTGGAGGAGGAAGTCAAACAGCTTCAGCTGAAAATAACCGAGCTGGAAAGGTAAGATGAACTAGCGCTTGGACACTTAATGTGATTGATCGCATCCTTTAGTCCTGCTCTGACACCTGTCCCCCTTTTCACATTAGCCTGGTGTCCAGTCAGCAGGCAGAGATTGGTAAGTGGAAGGCCAGAGCCATCAAGCTGAAGGTGAAGACCAAGGCTGAGGTGGACAAGCCTTCACCACCATGCACGCCCACTAAAAGAGGACTCGCCACAACCTCAGACTCCTCCACCATCCTCAGCTCGCCCAAGAAGCTTCTGGTTACTCCCAGGAAGGTCTTGGACTCTCAGGGGAATGTCTTAGACTCTCCCAGAAAGCTGCTGGACTCTCCAAAGGTCCCTCGGCTCGACTCCCCCAAAAGCAGATTCTTTGATGTGGCTGTAAGCTCTGAGGTGCTGTCCAGAACCCGTCCCAAGCAGTTCTTTGACAACTCCAACCTCGGAACCATTCCAGGTAAGCTGCGTCTAGAGACCCCCCAACCCCACGACCCACTCCACTGCTACTTTATTTGTTTGGTGGTCTCAACGTCATAAAGACCCGAGCTGTTTGTCTTGCCAGAGGTTTCCCAGGTCCCTGATACAGCAGATGCAGAGGAGGGTAATATCTGTGTGTGTGTGTGTGTGTGTTTGGGTCATCACTGAGGGGTTACTAACAGAAGCATGAGGTGTTGGGACGTCACCTGTCCTGCATTGAGCCTTAAAACCCGAATAAGGACTGAGCACAGTTTTAAATTGACCTGAGCAACCTTTTGCTGTAGTTGAGCCATAATTTAATTTAATATCATTACCTGTATACGTTTGGTAGGGTACACTGTATGACACTTCAAAGCAGGTTTACCAGATGCAAAGTGGAACTGACTTGCAGCAATCTTTTCGGGTCGACTCTGGTTAAATTGATTAGATCTTTTCCATGGAGAAAAGCCTTCAGTGCTGTTCTTTGCTATTCTTTCAATGAACAAATACTCTCTAGTTCTAATAGAACTGATGCTAGCATCATCTACGCTAACCTCTTTAGCAGCAGCCATTGATGTTTTTGAGCAAGGTTAACAATACAGTCCTTTATGCATACTCTTTATTAGGCTGCAATCCTGCAGGAAAATGCCCACAATTCATAGTTCATGTTTAAAACGAATGAATGAAGGTGAGAGAGTATTAAGTCTGCACGATATTGTAAAAAAAATCATGTTGTGATTATTTCTACAGATATTGTGATATGATTCACAAATTTAACTTTCACTGAAATTAGTTTTTTTCTCAATTATGATGATGTGAAATGTTTTGGGGGTCTGTAGCAAACAAACATGTTTTTTTAAATCTGGAGATACAGATTTGTAGGCCAGAGAATCTGTACGGAAGCCGAGAACGGCCATGGATTTTTTTTTTATTATTATTGTTATATCGTGATAACGACTTATTATCTCGTTATCTCGTGATAACGA
>NW_023340246.1:97717-122438 GCF_004916995.1 Morone saxatilis
AAAAAGCCAAGATTTCGCCTAGTCCTGAGTTCCTTAATGGCTCCCAATTCTGTACAAAACACAAGCCAAAAATACACTGAATAACACGATATAGCTAAACAATAGCCAGATCAAACAAATTATCTAAGAAAATACTAAAAAAATATACATACCAAAATACATAACCATTTTGGTATGGTATCAGTCCTAGCTTATTGTTGAGTGCCACCGCCAGGAAGTTTTGTAGGTGTCACCATACTTCTATCTTCATCCCCCCGTAATCTCCAACTGGGATAGGGGGGTCCCTTTGCCCCGCCGGATAGTTTATTCCTGCTGTTTGAAGCTGTAGGTGGTTCCTATCCGCACCCATCCCAATTGAGCTCCTACAATCAGGTCTCTGTAATCCCTCCTTCCCTATAATATCTGAGCATACATGAAGTTCATCAGGAGAACTTCTGGTAGGGTGGCACTTCCAGAGTTGAAGCAGAAGTCAGAGGTGTAGAGGGTGAACAGGAACAGTGACAGTACAGTTCCTTGAGGTGTACCAGTCCTGCTCGTCACCATGTCTACAAAAAAAAATACATACAAATGTCTATAATAATCAAGTCATCAAAACAAATAATTAATAAAACAACCAAAAATAACCTGCTCAGGTCAGTTAGAATGAAACTTATAGTTAGAATTTCCATCTGCTTTTATTTTGAAGGAGGTTGAGTTCCTGTATTGATGCTAGCTTTATTTAATTAGCCCCGCCCGCGATGTGAGAGGTGGTGTATTTATGTATGACGTCATTGCGTAAGTACGTTTGGTTGTGCGCGGGAGCTTTGGTTATCAAACAGTGGAGTTTGAGGGAAACAAGTGAGCAGGAAGGTGAAACCTGAAACCTGCAGCGACATCACAACAATTATTAGCTTTTATAGCTTATGATTAGGATACAAAGGTAAGACATAAGTATGAGTTATAGTTGGACTTGTCTCTTCGCTGTCTTCGATCTTGCAGCGGTCAGCTGGCTCACTAACGCTAACCTCTGGGCTGGAATGCAGCGAACTGATGCGAAAGCGGCGCTAATGCTAATAAGCTAACTTTAAGCTTAAGTAAATGTGTTCAAATGCTAATAGTAATACTGCTAAAACTACTAACGTTATAGAGCGTGAGCTATAACGTTACTGGTTGCTAACCTAACGACTGGGCTTTAATTCTTTTAAAAAATGAGTAAAATGATTAACGTTAGCAAACGTTTTCTGAAATGTGCTAATGTTAGTCTGTTAATGTAACTAGCAGGGAGTTGCTATAAAGTTGTGTATAAAAGCTGAGCCACCGCTCGAAGTGAACCCGTTCTACATACATTGTATCAGTAGTGAAGACAGGGACTTACTGCTGCTCCCTGTCACAGAGCCACTCTGTTCACACACGGACCATGGCTATGAGGAGCGAGGCCAGGGTGCAGGCAGAGGCAGAGGAGGAGGAAAACTTCGGCCCGCAGCCTCTGTGCAGACTGGAGGTATGTACCCTGAACGCAGCCTGTTCCTTATTAAAAACACTTAATTCTACTCCTCAGTAGAAGTAGAAAGCCCCTGTTTCTGTATTTGTTGGGGGTAATACTTGTAAGATACGGTAATTAGAAAAATGGCAGGCAGATGATTGGTCTACCTTTGGTGTTAAAGATCCAAAGCCATTACAGTAACAGTTCGATGAAGCCAGTAGTGTTGTGGGTTCCAGGCAGTAAACAGGGGGACTGCCCTGGCTTCACCCAACTTGAAATGTAACCACTGTCTTTGGTTAAGGATTACGGCAAGACTGATCCTGAATTTCTGCTCCAATGTATTTTGTTCTAATGTGCAGCAATGTGGAATCAGTGCCAGCGACATCAAGAAGCTGGAGGACGCAGGTTTCCACACCATCGAGGCGGTGGCCTACGCGCCCAAGAAGGAGCTGCTCAACATCAAGGGCATCAGTGAGGCCAAAGCGGACAAAGTTCTGGTAGGAAACAGTCCTGATGCAGCGATTAACCTTCCTGTTCTTCCTCTAAGGAAAATGTGATATAGAGATATAATATTGCTAGTGTTTTTATTTTTGTAACACATTCATTTGTTTATTTACAGCTGTCATTTCTGTCACATCTTCTGATTAAGTCTGACAAACATGCAGTTGTAGAATCCAAGTTGTTACTATGATTTTCAGTCATGTTAACATCGTGCTGTGTGCTTTTCAGTAGATGTTTCTCTTTTCTGCTCTCACAGTTATGCCATGACAAATTCAAAGCTGCGTCTCTGTGGTGTACAACAAGAAATACACAGATATTAAAACTTCATTTGATTTCCACTTGGAAGTTTTCAGAATAACAGGGTGTCTTTAGGGTCTTAAAACTTCTAAAATCCAATCATCTAAATTTTAGGCCTTAAAATTTCTTAATTTCTTCAATACGATTTTGACAGCTCCTAAAATTTGATATAAATATATGTATGTTTTATTTTCCAGTCTCTGTTTTAAATGTGTTTTGGAGAAAGAAGTTGCATAACTTTCTATCCTTCATACTTTCAGTATGGATGTAAAGTAGGTCTTAAATTGTCCTCATAATGCTCTTAAAAAGGTATTCAGTCCTAAATTGAACCTGTTGAAACTGCAGAAACCCTGTATGACCCTGTTTGTGAACCTTATTCAGAAGCAGTTCAACTGCTGTTTGGATTTTGTGAAACTGAGAGTCTGAATGATCTTAGTGGTCTGTGGAACAGTTAGTGGTATATATTGGCTGCCTCTTCCTCTAAAGGCTGTAAGTTAAACGTTTAAAAATGTTTTCCAACATCAGCTAATGCTCCTGGGATATGATCTGACCTTACTGAAGACAATGTATCTGAAAGCACTTTACTTCTGTAAGAGAACATGGCGGATTCTGTTTTTAAGGCAGCCTTGTCTTTATTTATTTCCTTTCATTTGTTCTTCCCTCTCAGGCTGAAGCTGCCAAACTCGTGCCCATGGGTTTCACCACGGCTACCGAGTTCCACCAGAGGAGAGCAGAGATCATCCAGGTCTCTACAGGCTCCAAGGAGCTCGACAAACTCCTGCAGGGTTCGTAACATCTTGTCTTGTTCCTCACCCAGAAATTACGTTATTTTGTTAAAAACAAAAAGGTTATATTTACCTTTTGTAAGGTTACTTACTGCAGCTTTAAATGGTGGCCACCATCCACCATAGACCAGGCCAACCAGTGATCCAAGGTCCTGTTCTCTGATGGCCGAGCCCCAGTGAACTGAAGTGATCCAGATTGTGATCTGACCTGCGCTTTCTCCTGCAGGTGGCATTGAGACCGGCTCCATCACAGAGATGTTTGGAGAGTTTCGGACAGGGAAAACCCAGCTGTGCCACACTCTGGCTGTCACCTGTCAGGTAGAGTCCAGACTGAGCGGTTGTACAATGTAATATGATCCTCTGTTTGTAGTTCACACTGTTGTCTTGATAAAATCCATCAGGTTTAGGTCATAAGCACCTGTAACAATCTAGAAACAGACAGGAAGTAACATTTCATCTCCTTGTATACAGAGTAAAGTTCCATATTGTTAATAATTACATGATGGAGATTCTAAACAGCAGGGTTTGACTCGTAGCCGACCCCTGTGCCAGATGTTTCATTTATTTAAGTGCACTTTTTGTTGACAGGTTAGAGTCCATTTTATTTATTATTTTGGTTGTGTGGTTTTATTGATCTTTTATTTATCAAGGATATTTTAATATGTTTTTACATTCCAATGTCTGAATATGTTTTAGAATTAAAAGTTCATTGCTCTTAAATGACAATAATACTATTTATTGCAATTATTTCTGGGAAATGTATTGTTTAACAAACACAGTTCCAGTACAGCCCTAGTTCTGGGTAGTAGTGAGCGCTGGACATTTTAAAATAATAACTTTATTTATATGGAACCTTTTAAAAAATATTATATATAATATATAATTTATAAAGTGCTTTGACAGACCAAAGCAAAATGATCACACAGGATCTGGGTCATGTGACTGGTTTACTACACTCAGTGGCTTTCTATGTTCACAGCTGCCCATCGATCAGGGGGGCGGAGAAGGTAAAGCCATGTACATCGACACAGAGGGAACCTTCAGACCAGAGAGACTCCTCGCGGTTGCTGAGAGGTGAGTCGGCACGTTTTCTTAATGGTACTTTAATTATTTATGTGATTATTTAAACACTTTTCTGTTCCTGTTTTCAGTTCTTGTTTGTCCCCTCCCCTCCTAACGTGGAACAAGTAGCCTAATCAACTTAAAAACTTGTTTGCGCTACCATTTATTAAGTAAGTGGTAATTGCATTCATTTGTTTTGTTGAGCCAAAACATTGGTTGTGTGCCAGGCCGTCATTGTAAATAAGAAAACGTTGTCAAGGTCTTACCTGGTAAGATAAAGGTAAAATAAATAAATAAAACACAGAGCCACATTCTGTATGGCTGGAACATGTTTGTAGGAAACTGTTCTCTGAATGGAAAATGTATATGAAAATGAAAATCTCCCAGGTAATGCAGTAGTAAAGTAAAGGCAGATTGGAACTTGGTATGATGTACAAACTATGCCCCAGTGTTGGCTGTGTCATAGATGGTCCTCCTGTCTCTATGTACAAGTGGGAAACTTGATGTGACCTCTCTCTGCTGTCAGGTACGGGCTGGTAGGCAGTGATGTTCTGGACAATGTGGCGTACGCCCGAGCCTTCAACACGGACCATCAGACCCAGCTGCTGTACCAAGCCTCTGCCATGATGGCTGAGTCCAGGTTAGTCACGTACTAACCTGTCCTCCTGATCTGGTTCTGCCAAGTTGGACTACATCTCACACAGTTGATCTTAACCCACCTTTATCCCTGAATGCAGAGCTGTAGCTGGGCAGTGAGCACAAATGATGGTGTTCTGGCAGGTTTCACACCTGGAAACACCTGGAAATTTACAGACTAGTTTTCCAGTCATGGAAACACCTGGAAATGGGTTTCAATGACCGAATATCCTAGAAATCTGTTATCCTGTAAAATACCTACATCAACCATAGGTGCATGTGTAGTGTTAGGCTTCAAAGGACGAAGAAGCTGAACGGAAGAACATTTTAACGCTCTATTTTCATTTTGGCCATGTCGGTCAATGCAGAACCGACTTCCAATGATCTTTTCACCGTCGTTCTGAACCTGACACACTTCATCATTAAAAAAAAAGTCAACACTAGGTCTACTGGTAAATGATATGATGGAAAATGATTTCTTAAAAGTAGTGTGAACCCTGTCTAGAAACAAATCCACAGAGCTGTAAAGCTTCTGTTGCTGTACAAGCAGCAACGTCTGAGTGATTGAGTGATGTACACGTAGTACAAACAGGGGCTCCCATCGTCACTGTATCAAAAACCATTCCTCATTCTTCATAAGTGTGTTGAGGTCGCCTCAGTGGGCTGTTGAGACAGACTGATCAGGGCAGAGTCTTTGTTTTTTCACACTGAAACCAACTGGTTTCATCTGGAACTGTGGGGAGAAGAGCTGTACAATTTTGTGGAACTCATGCAGCGTTACTATGGCACATATCAACATATGTTTAAATGCATTTTCTATACTTTTTCCAGAGAGTAAAGGTCATTGTACAAGAGTTAACATACAATAGAAAAATAAACACAATATAAATCAAACGGGCAGCACTTTCTAATCACAGCAACAGCAGAAATGTATGTGCTTATTTCTCTGCTTTTTCAAATAAATCCTTAAATCACCAATAAAGCTTTTCGAAACAACAGCGTGAGCCACTATACTTTCCCATGTGTCCCTGTATCAGCAAGATGATTGGTTCAATGACAGCACTTTCCAAGCTGTAGTGTGTATACCTGCAGCTAACACACACACTCTCTCTCACTCTGTGTGTCAGGTACGCTCTGCTGATAGTGGACAGTGCCACGGCCCTGTACAGAACAGACTACTCTGGCAGAGGCGAGCTGTCGGCCAGACAGGGACACCTGGGACGCTTCCTCCGCATGCTGCTGCGGCTGGCAGACGAGGTAGGCAGCTGGAACAGGTGCAGTGTGAGACATCACACATGTAGATAATGTGAAGATCTATTCACTCTGAATGTAGTGCTGCATGTTAACCCAGGGGTTCAAACTGAGTTCTGTTGTCTGTCTCAATCCTATGCACCAACAGTTTGGCGTTGCCGTAGTGATAACCAACCAGGTGGTAGCACAGGTGGATGGGGCTGCCATGTTTTCTGCAGATCCCAAGAAACCAATTGGAGGCAACATTATGGCCCACGCCTCCACCACACGGTGAGGGACTCTATTACTGCTCCTACGCGGGACAGAGGCGTTATGTTTTTGGATCTTTGCTCAAACATGTTTTTCGTCTATTCTTTTGAATGCAATACGAACATCTCAAGGGAATTTCTTCAAATATTGCTCAAGCGTCCAGTTGGACTTGAGGATAAACTGATTAGATTTTGGAGGTCAGAGGTCACTGTCACATATAAAAGAAATTGGCCATAACTCAAGAATTGATGTGGTCATTATACTAAAACAGGTGCTTAATGAGATACAGTGGTGAAGTGATGTTTTAGCCCAATGGTCAACTTCACTGTGACATAATGTGCTTTTTGTCCTTTGACCTTCAGTCTGTACCTGAGGAAAGGCAGAGGAGAGACGAGGATCTGTAAAATCTACGACTCGCCCTGCCTGCCGGAGGCCGAAGCCATGTTTGCCATTAACGCCGATGGAGTGGGTGACGCCAAGGACTAAGACAACTGTGTTGTGTTTGTGTGGTCTTGACCCATACTACTGCCCTCACACAAAGCCTCAGACTGATGGGGGATAAAGAGTCAAAGGTCCCGGGTTGTGTGATTTGGTTTGATGCTGATTGAGACAGAGTGGATAAGATGGTCCAAGCTGGAGCTCAGTGGTGCAACAGCAAGATGGAACGTTTAGTTTTCTGCAGACGGAGTGCTCATTCATACTGACGCACATTGCACTGAACAGAGGAAAGTTGTGACATAGTATCTCATACTTACAATACCTGTTCTGTTATGAGACGCTACTTCATAGTTATTTTTTGTAATTATAACTTCTCATCATACTGAGATCACAAATCACATCAAGATCCAAAATATGACAATTTACACTTAAGTCCCGCCCCTTTTTGCTCTGTGCTCCAATAAGAGTTGAGCAAGCCTCGGTCAACTTCTCCTTTCCTGCACTTAGATATGCTATGTGCTAGGCTAATCTACTGCATTTTGAAGATGGTTAAAAGATAAGTGGCACAGTGGCTTATTAGTTAGCTAATCTACATCAATGGTTAGATACTAACTTGCCAGCTAACTAGAAAGCCAACAGTTGACGTAGATTAGCAAGGTAGTTAGCTAGTGTTTTGCTAACTTGGGATGTGACTATATATAAAATAGAATAAAAGTGACATATATATATATAACATTCTTCAAAAAGTGGCTGTCTTTTCAACATAGATTAGCCTAGCACATAGCATATGTAAGAACAGGAAAGGAGGAAGCTGACCGAGGTTCCAAAAAGGATGGGACTTAGGAAGGGTGAGTCATGAAAAAATCTCTCTCATAACTTAAAATAAAAAAGTCGTCATAGCAACTTCTTAATGGCATCATTAGATCTTTACTGCATGATTACAAAAAACCCCAGAAAAACTAAGGATCTCATAATTCAGATGCTAACTCATATTTAGAGATTGGGTCTCCATCTTTTTTCTTTGTTGAATACAATGTGCTTCTGTAGTTTCAAAGCAAAAAAATTATTTAGTAAAAACAGTTTGTGAGAGTGAAATGTTTTGTGAGAATGTGGTTGAAATGCAACTACAAAGCCATATTTTTTATACCATAGTTTCTCAGATTACTAGAAAGCAATGTTTTCCTCTGTTGCCATCTACAGTACTATTGGTATGTCTCTTTTCTCTTTGTGTTTTCCAGAACCTTCTGTATATAGGCTTCATAGCTAAATAAAAAATTGTTTTACCATTAAATTGACATTGTCATCATGGAAGAAACATTACTTAGGAAGGGTAGGGTTTGGTTGTTAAAAACATTCAACCACAAATTTGCATATAAATACAAAAAAAGATTTTTATTCAGTTATCCATGTGTCAGTTTACAACAGCAGTGACTGCAAAATAAGAATAAAGGAATAGAAAGTGTCGTTAGATCACAAAGTAATAACCTGCTGACATCCTGCAGCTTTACTCTCACTCCCAGAAAATAGCAGGAATGTAAACACACACAGTCCAAAGCCAGCAAATCCCCTCTGAGGACAATCCAGGTCCAAAACACAGGGATACTTTGCAGTCCCAACCCAACAGAAGGCTCCATGCGCTGTCCTTTACTTCAGTGGTTGCAGAGGTTCCAAGTGCATGTGGTTCAGTGCAGTTGCTTTATTGTACACTGTCCGGGGGGGGGGNNGGGGGGGGGGGGGGTCATTGAGTGAAAAAATTAGGACTAATTCTGATTACTACAATCTTACCACACTACATCTACATGGTCATTTATCTCCACAAAACAAGAGCAACCCAGCAGAACAGTATGAGTAAAGGGTGTACAACACAAACAAGAACTAATAACTAACATTAGATAGCTGTTTTTGTTGAAGTGATTTCCAAAGTCATGTTTTACCTAAAGCTTTTCCCATCCCTGATGGCACCAGACTACCAGCTCCGTTTCCATTTTTAGTTAGTGGATAATTGGTCAGTGTCAGTTGCATTGCTAATTAATTTTCAGACGTGTTCCACTACCACTTTAAACTGTAATCATTCTCAAACGTAGCATATCGACTGCGTGGAAGCAGCTGTTAATCCTTATTGGTCCTCATATTGGAACCTCAGATCTAAACTAAAAAAAAGGTTGAACCACCCAAATAACATATCCAGTATCTAGCCATGTACATATCTGTCTCTTGACTAGATACAGCGAGAGGGAAGTGTGTGTGTTTTGTAATTTGGGTGAATCCTGATCCTGAAACTCTTAAATAAGATGATTGTACTTAAAAGCAAAACCTAGTTGTGTTTAATCAGATAAAAGACAAACCAATAGTTAAAAAACATTAAAGATACCATATATAATTCAATACATATTACTCATACTGACAAGCCATATTAAAGTTTGCAGAAAATAAATAAACATCAATGAACTCCAGATCATTTCACAGTGACAATATGACAAAGATATCCACCAATAAAGGGAGATGAGCGCGCAGTTTGTTGGGCACATCTGATCGAATGAGCGCGGATTGGCGGCGTGACTAGCAAATCGGTGTGGAGTGGCGCCATCTGCTGGATCTCAGTAGGGAAAACAACTGTTCAGATTTTTTTGTCAGTTAAGACTTGAAGCTGAGCCTGCAGTTTAGAGGTTTCTTCATCCTTCAAAATGAAGAAAAGGCAACAAAGAAAAGTGTTACGTGCACTTCAAGAGTAGACATTTTAGTTTCAATCCCCCCCACTACCACCACCACCACACTGGTCTCAAGTCTGTAAATTCTTATGTGGCTCGTTTGCTCTCACTGTAATGTGCAGCTCTAAGCTCTGTACTCAACTGTTAATACTTGACATTTTTTGGTGAGTTCAAACAGGGTGAGTGTGTGCTCTTACATTGTTAGTGTTTGAGGGCATCTTCAGAGCCAGCTCAGTCCAGTTCGTGGCCTCAGAGATGTTTCCCAGGTCCTTGTGACACTACAAGTCAAACAACGTAATGGTTTACAGTCCGCACAATCACAACATCCTGAGAACACCTGGGCATGTTGCCTTTAAGCCAGTGGTTCTGGTTATTTAAATATTAAATGTGGGATCAGTGGGTGTGATGGCGTACCTTTGCGATGTAAAGCCTCACTGTCTTGGAAAAGCCAGGACTGAGCTCCTCTGCCTGAAGTTCATGCAGGACAAAGATTTCACATGAGAAACACTGCGTGTCCACACAGAGAATCAACGCAAAATCGAAGGTCTGATGAAGGTGAAGACCCTCGGAACGCCAGACCAAGTTCGTCACTATTCATTTTCCTCAGAGCATTGTGGGTAATGGGTGTCTGAGTTAACATGTTTTCAGACAAATACCATGCTATCACAGTGTTCCTGGTTTGATTCCAGACAGACATCCTTACATTTTCTGTCTCTCTACTTTCATGCTATCAATAAAGGCAAAAATACCATCAAAATACTAAATTATTTATTCATAATAATAGTATTTCATGGGCGCCTTGCTGCAGCGGCCCAGGGTTCGAATCCGACCTGCGGCCCTTGCTGCCCTTTCATGTCTATCATCAGCTGTCACTGTAATAAAGGCAATAAAAGCCCCCAAAAATATACAAAAAAAAAAAAATAGTATTTCGTATTAAAATGTGAACGTTTTTTTGATCCCACAAAAAAGCGTTATGGGACAGCAAGTGACAGGGGACTGACCACCGGCACTGTTTTAACCGGAATTTAAAAGCCTGCCCAGGGCTGCAAATTAGCTTCAGCTAACATCTGTTGCATTCCTCCTCCTTACGTAACAATGTTTATCTGTAAACCCCCCTGTGAAATAAACAAGCAAATAAATGGGAGGAATCCAAAATAAAAATTCAATTGAAGGTAAAATATGCCTGGAAACTTTCTAGTGATTTGCCAAAAAACTGGCAAAGACAATGTGATGTCTGTAGACCGGCTATGGATGAATGTCTACAGAGCGCTGCACTGCTGTATTCTTGTAGTCCAACCTGGTTAAGTTAACATCCGTCTGGCTCCTTCAACAAAAAGCCAATGGGATTGTTCCAGTGGTTTTTGGATTTTTGCTCTGTGGTGATCAAAGGTTTATGATACATTTTGTTCAGCACGATAACACACATTGAACACCACTTTTTTGAAGCAAAAATTCCCAGAGGTAAAAAGATAACGGTAGGCTATAAACCAACTACACCACGGTCACATGACTTCAACGTCACCACCACTAAACTTCCAAGGAGTATAAACACAATGAGGCTGTAAAGGCAGACTAGTGAGTAAATACAGACAGACTCTAAAAAAGCTCTATATACATTCATAGTGTCACACAGACAGCGAGCTACCAGCTAGGTATTTATAGTCCCAACTTCACACCCAGAAACGTCCCAAACACATCAAAATAAGAAAATATATAAAGACACAGTCACACACTTCCAGTGGCTTACAAGTGATGACTGAGAGGAATTATGTTTGTTTGAGTTTCTGCATTGTTCTTTTTTTTAGGTAAGTCCTGCATACAATGCCTTTCACATGCACAATTACAGTGAATCAGCAGGAATTCTCTACAGTAGGCCGGTACCTTGAGGAAGTTCTCGAGGGCGTCAAGCAATGTGGAGGTGGGGGGGTTCTGGTAGAGGGCAGCAGCCGCCTTCCTTTCCAGCCAGTCCAGAGTGGCTACCTGCAGAGACACAGACACACTACTGTCACAAAAACTGCAAACTCCCTGGGGCGGTCTTGAATGAAGTACTTAAGAGTGTCCACAGTATTGATATTTGTTTGGATGAGGACGTTTGCAACCGTCTTACCTCGTAGCACCACCTGCCGAGCAAGTAGTAACACATGGGGTCATCGTCTCTGAGGGCCAGTGCACAGTCCAAATGCTCCTGTGGAGAAATACACTCATATGTCGTATGCTGTACACAACTCTAAATAATAAAATAAATGTTGGCTAAATACGAAAAATGTGGACATACACTAGTTGTGCCTGTGTTACCTTTAATATGTGGCTGCTCTTCAGTTTGCTATGCATGCTCTCATGCTGGGAGGTCAGTCCTGTCAGCACAGCAAACCTGGAGACAAAAACAGTGTGTCATCAACATAAAGCCAAATATAAGCTGTAGTTCAGTGTTTGTGGTGTTCATATTACCATTTGTGACACTCAGCATTCAGGCCGTTCTTCTTCAGGGCCAGCTCTGCTTCCTCCCGACCTGTAACACCAGCTCACAGTTCAGTGACAAAAACTCAGTTTGGAGGTGAAAGTCCTCTTTTATTGTCCAACATTTTCTGGTGCTCATGAGTGAGGCAGGAGCTTTCAGTCAGTCTGCTTCTGTTTTTGTTCGCTATATTCCAAACTCCGTAAACCTTTTTTCCTCCTTGTCATTTTAGTGTCTTTAATTAGTTCACTCACATTTGTGTTATGTTGATATAATGCTCTGTTTGAGATAAAGAGTTACTATAATCATTCTATCACTGTGTGTTAGTGTCCATTACCTTGCTGTGCGTAGGTTTTCTTCTCTTGCTTGTCCTCGGTGGACTCATACATATCGCTGTAAGCCCGAGCCAGTCGCCATAGAAACTCCCTGCTGTCTCCATACTGCAGGCACAGAATCAGAAAAACACCAGTCAGTGTTCAGAGTAATTCATCTTCCTGTAATCAGATTACTTTCACCATGAAACTAATGTTGGAGGTGAGATTACTGGTTACTGACAATGATAGTGCTGTCAGCAGAAACATGCAGGATGCTGGATGAAGCATTGTGCACCGCACTGCATTATGGACTTACTAACTTGGTACCTAATAGGAAAAGAGCTGAATACAAAGACTTTCATAACTTCAAATTAAGTGTAAATATGTGTGTATCAAGCATGTATGCTTTCCTTTGTTGTATGCTATATGAAGTGCTATGTAAATAACTGTATTGCATTATTGTTATTTGTATCAGTAGTAGTTAAAGTACTAGTTTACATCACGTGAGCAGTGAGTGTGTCCCTTACCTCTGCTCTGTTGTCCAGCAGCAGGCGGAAGCCTTCTGCCTTTAAACTGGCGTCTCCTGTGTGGAGGATGTCACTCTGAGCCAGGAGGAGAGCCAGCTCCCCACTGGGGAATTCAGTCACCAGCTGCAGCCTCCCCTCATCTTCCTCCTCCTCATCCTCATCCTCCTCCTCTAGCCCCCTCTCCTCCTCCTCCTGGGAGTCTTCCTGGCGGAGGGTGAGGACAGTGGCACAGCTCTTGTCCTCCTCTTCCTCAGACTCCTCTTCAGGTTCCCGCTCGCCCTCCTCTCTGTCCGTGTCCCGATCCGTGTAGTCTGACTCAGCGTAGGCCGTCGAGTACCTGGGATACACATAGAGATCATCGCTTTTTTATTTGCTGATTTTAAATGATTGGAAATGATGTAACCATATTAGAAATTCACATTCTATTGATTCATGATGACTTCTGCTTTAGTTTTCGATATATTTAAAATATAAAGAAAATATATTTCCCTCTCTGTCCTCTCTCTATGCAGATAGTTTTGCTATCAGTAGCTTACAGTATCTGTCTTATGGTGTGTTCACACAGAAAGCAAATCAAATGTTTTGCATGAGTAGATTACATACAAAGTCAATGCAAAGACACAAATGCTGAAAATATGTGTCTGTTACTGGATTCCAGGCCTGTTTTACTTTACAGTGAAATAAGTTAGCATTGCAAGTATAAATTCAGACTTTTTACAAATCGCCATCATGATGAAGTTATTTCAGCATCATTTTGAACAGTTAAATGTTAAATCCCAGTATATTTCGGACTCATACGACCATAGTATACAAGATTAAAGGACAAATGATCCAGTGAGTAAACTCACAATAAAAGTAAAAATTCACTCACAGCATTGAAAAATTACATTTTAATTTAATTAAGGACACAAGCTGGGGTCTAATTTTAGTGTCAGTATCAAAACCTGGACAAGTAGGGTTAATAATTACTGGAATGGCTAGATATCACAAAAGGTAAGGTAATAAATTATGCTTTACACTCTCCTGGCACCTGATAAGGCTTCAAACTCATGTATCGGTTACTCCAACCAGCCTTCCTGGATTGTGTTTCATCGTCTTCCCAGTACCTGAAACATGCCTACACCAACACAGTCCCTTGCATTTTTTTAGCACAGTGCAATTTTTGTTCTAAACACCCAGTAGGAATAAATGTCAGTCAGCCACTTAGAATTATCCCCACATGGCACTAGTTAACTGTCTGTAACTGTCTTAGAGATTAACACGAATTAGCTGATGAAGCCTATTATAACTGCCCAGTTGTATTAAACCTGGATCTCTACCTGACCTGGTCCTGCACAATGTTAGATCACTACTGGACTCATCCAGTGGTAGGTGAATTTCATATTTATGCCCTTTTAAAGCTGCACTGATCAATATTTTTAAAGTGGCAATAGATCAAATGACAATGAAACAGAGCAACAATTCACAACCGCAGCTTTAAAAAATGAAACTGCTCATCAATCACGTACATTATGTAGAGATGGGACCACCAGAAACACAATATAAACACTATGCACATACACATACAACATATCAGACATAACAAGCAAGCGTACTGCTTTTTAACAGAACAAGACATACCCTCCTTCGCTGGTCTCTTCATACGTGCTGGCCATGCCCTGGCTGGCAGTAAAGTAGATGGAGCTGGAGCTATTGGAGTCCGTGCGCTCCCTGTGGGCAACGGGGCGCCGTCGACGCACCCGCTGACTGTCCTCCACTCCCTTTCTGGAGGAGGAACACAAACTAAACAAACAACACCAGCAATCTTCATGTGGGGATACAGATATCTGTTTTTTTTCCCCACAAAACACATTAAATAGGAACATAACCTTTTGAGGCTAAGTGTTCCCTTCAAAATCAATAACACGACTGCGGACTACGCCTTGGGTCCACAGGGGGTGCCAGAATCAACACAAAATGAAAGTTCCTTGTAGGGGCTTTAATCAGAATCAGAATCAGAAATACTTTAATAATCCCAGGGCTCCAGGTATACAAACAACATATAAACGTAACAGGCAGCATGCAGCTTCCGCGCATGCGCACATGATGTGATTTAAAGATATATTATGCCTATATTGATTGACATACTCTAATACAAAGAATAACACATTTCCCAGTAATTGAACCTAATACATTTTGAGTCCCTGGAAATCACAGGATCAGGGTAACACTGCAGATTTCCACAGTGTTTGTTCACTCAATATGATTCCGTTGTAATGGCCATCCCAAAAATGACTATCTGGTATCATTCAGTAGGGCAGCTGCTGTACAGCTCACCACACTCTCACTCACTTGACATCCTGGATGATCTGCAGGGCGATGTCCTGCAGGCCGCCCCTCAGCTCGGCCACCTCTGATCGCAGCGAGGACACGCAGTTCAGCACCTGGTCCAGCTGGTTCCTGAGCTCCAGCTGCTGCTCTGGGGACAGGCCCTGAACCACCGTCTCCACCGCTGCCAGAGCCTGCTGCTGGGCCTCCGCCTCTGGAGGAGACAGGGAGACAGAACACATGGGTTTGGACTTGTTTGCAGTTTAGTCAATCTTCTTTGGTCCCCTTAAAGTGTAGTCCAATCCCTAACATTTCTTCCACTCTCCAGACATTTGTCTATGTCCCCCTGCTTATCCAGGTCGCTGTGGCAGCTGTGTTCGAAAGGTAGCCCAAACCTTCTCCCTACCTACCCTACACAGCTCCTTCAACTTGCAATGCTTGGTAAGGTCATGACCCCAGGCCCTTTTCTTATTATTCTATACAAGTATGCCAAATTTGTCTCAAGCCTCAAAAAAAACAAAATCAAACCAAATCCAGGGATTGTGATATGAAATGTCCTGATATTTACCAGTTAAATGCAATCTAATCTAACTCAAACAGTGTACATATGGAACACACAAACTCTGTTTACTAGTATTTTCTTGTATTCATCTACTTATTGCATTGTTTTTACTGAATAATATTTGTATGAGATGTATTCTTAATGACTTGTATTTTTTTCCTTTCTTTTTAAAAATTGTGTATTGTTGTTTTCAAATTATTAACGCTTTGACAATCATGGTTTCTACCATTCATGCCATTCAAACATATTATATTGAAACTGATTACTATCAGCTGTGGTTGGACCTAACTGCAATGCATTTACCTCTGCATTGTAACTGACAAGTTTCTTAAAACCCAGGAAAAAGTACATTTGATAGAGGGAAGGGAACCAAGCATCTCTGTCTCACACACACTCTCTCTGTCTCTGTCTCTGTCTCTCACACACACACACACACACACATCTCTCCAACAGGCTGCTGACAGTGCCAGGCAGAGCAGAGCAGACCCACCCTGTGCATCCAGCGTGTCCCGCAGCAGCGTTGCTCCGTCCGCCCCGTCAAACAGCCGGGGAGCTGGCCGGGCCTCCAGCGCCACTCTCTGGCTTTTTCTCCGGCTGATCTCTCTGTAAATTATGAAGGCAATCAAGCCCAAACCGGCCGTAGCTCCGACAGCAAGCCCGATTAACCCGTTCCTTCCGAGCGGTGCGTTCATTTCTCCACACTCCGCACACGCAGGTCGTTTATTATAAACGTTACTTGTTACGTTACTTAGAAATGCCACTTTCACACGTCAGCCGCCATGGCTGCCCGTATCTGAGGATGACAACACGACCCGAGCCTCTTCACGTAAATACTCTCCGTTCTCAAATAACACGGGGTTCGCTCACTGCTAGCACATTAGCCTAACGTCATTAGCCTGTCGCTGTTACAGCGTTGACTGGCTAATAACAGTGACGACTTTTAAAGCTAAAAGCTTGATACAAATGTTAAAAATGTTCTCTCAGAACACCTAGCGGTATATATTTCACCGACACTCAAAACGGGTCCGTTTACTTGATATGAATAAGTGAAAGTGATAGTAGGCTAGCAACAATGATGCTATGAAATATATAACGCAACACTACATCAGCACCACCTATGTGAACGAGGCTAGCGCGTGGGGACACAACTTCCGGTTTCAGTTTACAAAATAAAAGGTGAGAGCTGGTATGGAAACCCATTTCCGGCAAGTATATAAAATATATATACCGTTACAAAAAGTTAGGCATTATAACAATAAAGGTACTAATGAATGTCTGAATTAGGAAATACTCAGTCACAAATAATATGCCAAATGTATAAGAGCAAGTCAAAAATCTGATTTACTAAATCCAAGGTAGGTGCATTTATTATGATATACTAAATCAAAATTATGAGTTACTAAATAAAAAAAATACATTCCAAGTCAAGTGTATGTATTATGAAATATTGAATCACAATAACAAGATAGTATGTAAAAGTTTTAACAATTTTTGACAGGCCCCAAATGCTCCAGGTTATCTGTGTTCAAACAGCTCTTAAAATGGCTGCCACTTCCTAAACTACAAAGACTATTTGAATGCAGTCCCTTTCTTATGAAGTTGCAAAATCGTGCTTTTATACCTTTAATGTTGCTGTTGATATTATGCTTACATGGTGCATGTTCTTGGTATATTCATGGGGCAGCACAACCCTCTCTGCAATGGAATACGCTTGCATGTAAAGAGGAACATTTTATGAAGGTCAGTAACCAGTTATCTTCTTTTTCTATCACAGTGTCTAAAAGGTTAATTTCATTGAGTCAGAATGCACAAGTTAATGTATTGTCAGTCTACAGAAGAAAAATAACTCACAGCTATCTAAATATTAAATACACTTGTCAGTAACTACTACACAATCAATCAAGTGCTCTTTTCATGTGAAAATTATCATTGGGGGGATTGGGGGAAATCTGTTGACCTCACTCATCCTGTGCTTTCCTATAATGCCACCCTCACAAATACACCCAATACACTCTTTTCCTCCTTTCTTTTGGTGATTTTTCATATTTGTATTCATTCATATTATGAGATTAAGTTATTAAGTTACAAATAAGGAAACATGCTATGAGGGCTCCCATAATGCATGGGAGTGGCCTGGAACCTGTGCTAAGCCACATTTCCCCTGTGAACCTGACCCAGATATGCAAGATAGACAATGGATGAAACTCTGTCTGTTTCTTTTTGCTGCGGCAAAAGTGTGCCAAGAATGTGTCCGTGCGAAAGAACAATGTCATTCATGAAGAGGTGAAGTCAGCACTTGCAGGGAGGAAATAGAGATGGTACAAAAAGTCAAGATGTGCTAGACTCGCTTTGTGGACTTAAACTGTGCTTAAGTTCTAATCCTGCCAGAAAAATGTATCCAGTAGATGTTCTGACAAATAAATGGGATTTTTCTGTTTTTCAAATCCCATAACTTCTAATGCAGTGTTAAATATGCTATGAAAGACAGAGGACAGAGAGTTCTTGATGGGCAACCCAGAAGTTAGCTCATGTGTAAAACACTGAGAATGGAAGAACTTGGGGGACCTTGGGTGAGAGAAAGATTTAGGAACATAGGCTTATATTACTTTCAGTCCCTAGCCAGGGTCTAACTCACAAAATACTGGATCTTAGTTTCTTATTTAGATCTTATTTTTGGGACTATATTTGGGTGGGGACTTGCTTTTGGGGGGCCAGGGACCACCTATGACCACAGCACTTTAAAGCCCTGGCTACGGCCCGGTAAGACCTCATGAGAGACTGGGGCCAGGACGGGTCCTGGTCCACATCTGCTGTCCATCCTCCTCCGTGTTTTCTCCGCCCTCTCTAGTTTATAAATGAGCCTAACAACATCCAGCCAGCCAGCGGGGATAGCTCATACAGGCGCACTACTTAACGGACGCAACATGGCGGAGAACGGCAGCGAACAGCCGCGGTCCACCCGGTCCACCCGGTCGTGTTCTCCAGCACCGCAGTAGAAGTGTCCTCTGTTAGCTCGGTCTCTGGGTCCACAGTGAAGGGACAGTTTGCTTTGTCTCTACAAGAGGCAACAGTGGAAATGAGCCGCGCGTGAGGAATTCGAGATGAGCCGACACGCGACAGGTAAGAGACAAGTGCAACAGTGCACGCGACCAGCTTCTTCACCCACAGCGGCTGATTAATGTCGGTAAAATGTGTGTTCCATCAACTTATTGCAACAAACGTACAGTTTCGTGGCGTCTTCATCACTTTACAGGCTGCTGCTCATCAGACAACTTTTTCTAAGGCGGGGAGGAATTTGCTGGACCGGTTCCTCCAGCGGTCATATAACAAGGAGTGTTGGAAATTCTTGTCGGGCGTGTTTTCAATAAAAATAATAATTTCCCAAAAACCTTTCAGACGTCCAGGAGCCGCTGCAGGACTGTGCCCCCTCCCCGCCGCTGCCTGCTGATCATGTGCTCGACTCTGGAGCTGTGCTGTTCCCTGGTAGCTATGAACCCGCACTGCTCTAACTCTTATACATGCTTTTTTATATGTACAGCACAGTTAATGTGGCATTCATTGGCAAGCTTAGTCAGGAATGGGAAGTTATCTTAACACTTAAGAGGTATTGTATTGCAGTGACAGTGGCTGTCACATTGACTATAACAGGGGCGGATCTAGATTAGTACTCATGAGGTGCCCAGAGGGTGACATGGAGACTTTAAAGCTGCAATAGGTAACTTTTTACAAGTAAGGGTTAGGGTTTATGACAAAATAATTTTTATGTAACTACAGCTTTAAGCGCTGACAGAAATATATGCTGACTTAACAATCACATATATCAATATTTCCTTGGAAAAGCCCCCAAATGAAGATATTTCATTAATTATAATTATGTGGCACAGTAAATATCTTAACGTGGCATTAGAAATCAATGAATTGTTTTCTTCATGCCATCACTTAATCATTATTCCATGAATGTCTGCATTTAAACACATTTTTGAAAATGACTCTTAATGTGTTAAATTTGACAGCATCTGACACCAAACCGGGGTGCTCAAGCATTTTTTAGTTCTGCCCCTGGACAATAATCACATCATTTTTTTTAATGTTATACTCTCAAGAGTTAAATGAATTGAATTAAATGCCAGTTCATGTGCTTGACTTAAATATCCTCAACTTTATTATTTTGCTGGGAACCCTCTACATATTTGTTATCTGTCTGTACAGGTGCTTTTGATCAACATGGCTGCCCTTTGATCATGTTCCCAGTGGAAGGACAAGCCAAACTCTCCTCAGAACTCAGCAAAGCAGAAGTGGTGGACTTCATAAATTACTTTTTGTGTCTGCACAAGTACGTGGAGTAAGACAGGCTTATTTTGTCTGTGTGTGTCTGTGTGTGTTGTGGGTGTGGTGTGTGTGTGTGTGTGTGAGTAGAAGACGTACTGATGGTTGGATTGGTCTCTCTACAGTAAGAAGCAGGACAAGGAGAGTTTGGTGTCAGTGGTGGCTGATCTGAGGCATGCCTCGCTTCCTACAACCAGGTTCATCGCTGAGACTCTGCTTCTGCTTGAGGTATTGTCATGTTGATGCTGGCCTTTAACGTGTCTCGTGTGATTGTTCTGAAACTAGCAATCTGACACACCACATGCAGAAAGAGACACCTAGATTTCCGCAGTAACCGGTCAAAGAATGGATGGTCCATCCATGGTCAGGCTATTAATCACGAGTCAAGGCAGATGACCACCCACGTTTTCTGCCCGTTAAAAGTGCGAGTTTTGTCCTTGCCCCCGTCGCCAAGGTTCTTTGCTCATGGTGGGTACTGTTGGGTTCCCTCTGTAGAATGTTAGAAAGGAGTTCGTTCCAGGCTCTGCTCGTATTTGAAAAGTGTTCCTGAGATAACTTGTGTTATGAATTGGCGCTATACAAATAAAATTGAATTGAAAATTGAGTACTGTATACTGGACTCCCAGAAACAAGTTAATAAAACCAATGCATTTAGCCTTTTTTTTTTTGCTCTTTTTCTTGTTTGTTTTCAGAATAGGGCTACCTCCTAATAGTCAACTTAATCGTTAGCCACTGAGAAGGTTCTTAGTCAATGCACTTTTCATTAGTTTGATCAGACTCCATTTGGGAGCTGCGTCCTGTGACCAAAGTATCAGGGGATTGTTGCGACACAGACCCCAGGAACTGCAGTGCTATTGCATATGCTAACTGCTGCCACTAGCTCTGTTTATAATGAAACTGTGGTGGGACAAATGGAGTGTGGCGGACCGGAGTAATTACTGGGAAACACTGGATGCCATTAAATCATACACACTGGTCCTCAAAAAAAATCAGCTTTTATGACGAAGGAACTGCATTCAACACATTTGAATGAATTTAAACATAACTTATTTCTTTACAAGAAAACTCTACAGGGCCCCCTTTTAACTTTAGTTAACCTTAATCCTTGAAAAATGAAAACACACTAGTTCCCCCTACAAAATTATTTTATTACTTTGATTTGGTTTTATCTGCAATAACTGGATGTACAACATGTTGGAAATATAATCCAAATATATCATATGATACCGCTGTTCAGTTACGCACCATTATCTCAAAGGGACAGACTCCCTCTTGTTTCTCGTGAGCCTGAAGCTTTCAGGCAGCTCAGATTTATTAGCTCTGCTTTAATATAGGTATTTTTGAGAGTGGGGCAGAGGACAGTAGAGAACTAACAGGAAATGAGGGGAGAGATGCCATGACATGGTCAGCTTTTTAAACCCCTAATCCTGATGAACTGACCCATTTGGATTGCACATCACTGCCTTTAAAATATCCGTCCCTACAGGGATGGGTTCTGTTGCCTGGCGTGCTGGCAGCCCTAAAAAGCAGCAAGATGTACCTGTAGCATTCACTTCAGTGTCCAGTACAGCAGCACACAGAGCACAAGGATGGCTCACTAACTGCTGGATTTAGCTTAACTTTTTGATTTGTCATTTCCTGTTGGCAGACAAAAGTAAAACTCCAACAGCAGAACAGAATTTGGGCTGAGAAAAAATGTGCCTTCCTGAGGACAGCATTCCTCTCTACTGCAGAAAAAATGAGACTAGTGTTTTTGTATAATAATCTTTCATATTGCACGAAACATAGGCACAGAGCTGTAGGGAAACAGCAGCTCGGTGCAGTTGGGTCTGAATGAATTATACATGAACAGGACTCAAAGCTGGTCCTCGCACACAGCACAGTGACGTGCTCAACTTGTGATTGCCCTCTTGACTAACCAAGCTCTTACTTGCAGCATAAAGTTACGCAACACTTGTCTTATCGATTCAAAGAGCTGTAGACTGAGCTGATCTTCCAAGTACAATACCAAGTGTGTCATCTCTGCGGTGGTGGTCATAGTGGAATTCCTCCCTGTGTGTGGTGTACGGGTGGGAGGGGGGTCACATGCATGGCTGGTCACATGCTTGGTTATTTAATAGAAAAGCCTCAGTGAAATTACATTAAATGAGCACAATTATGTAGGGGATGTTGCATTTTGCTGGCCTGATGTCAACGTGTATCCCAACATGTTTGTAATTTTTTTTTGTAATTACAAACCACTGGGATGGGGAAAAACCTCCACTCATAATTTCCCTTGTGTCTTAATTTATGTGCGTGGTGGTCCATCTGAACTTGATGTGACTTTGTTTTTCCAACACTGATGGATTTCTTTTAAAGTCCTCCTCTTCTCAAAAATCATGTTTCTACAGTGTGATGTTTGACTTTCACTGTGCATTAGTGGTCCAGTATCAACTTGTTACAAGTGTGAGTAGAAAACTTTGGAGCCCACCAAAGTGGGCACATCCCACTTAGAATGGACTTTAACAGTTGAAGGGAGAGACATCTTTGTGGTCCCAGCAGGAAAAACCTTTAGAAATGAACAACATTTGCATATTCAGAGATTCTGGAAGTTTTAATGTTTAAATAAACACATCAGACACACATTTTTGTGCAAGTACAATGCCAGCTGTGTTATTAACTAATTTCATATCCTCCTTTAGTAATTAAAAAAAAATCAAATTTTAAGAAAACTCCTAATATAAAGAACACAGTCACTGTAACATGCCATATTATCGCCCTCAGTTTATGTTTACAACGCTGCGCATAGAAATCGACTGTTTTTGTGACTTGATACAATATCACAAAATAAGATATCGCAATACTATACTTTTAGATATTTTCTTACACCGATAAGCTGATCAGTAACTTTCTCCATTTTCCTATTAAGCTGCCGACATAGCTGGAGTGTGCAGCGCATTGAGGCCGCTGTTTACACAGCATTATTATTCATCAGTTCCCACATTGTTATGGTTGTTGTTGTTGGTGTGGACTGCCCTTAACAAACTGTAGGTGTGTGTTTTTAAAAGACGTGTGCATTTAGCAAACAAAAACATTCTTTATAGGTACCATTGTATAATTGGTATAATGTTTGGCACTTGATCTATCTTGCTCTCTTTTCCTTTAATTTGACAGTTCTTAAATCCTTCTCAGTGAGCCCACCGACTTTACGCAAACAAAACACTATTTCTGGAATACACACTTCAGTGTGATTCAGCAGCACAAGCACCCCAAGTAATTTGATTCCATGTTGTTATAAAACATCTTCTGGTTGGAGCTATGTTTTCTGTTGGCCTTTCTTTTCTAGCTGCACAAGCGGACAGTCCACAGTGTGTACATCATTCAGCCCAAAAAGAAGGATGTTGTCAAGCTGTTGCTGAAACTTCTGGCTCCGTCCAAGGCTTACCCTGTGTCTTTAAAGGTGAGTGAAACAACACACACTGTACTCCTGGGTCTGTTTTTCATTTGTCTCCAGTTGGTAACCCTGATCTCCTCTTTTTGCAGAAAGTCCTTCTGAAAGAAATCTCAGAGCTCTCCAACTACATCGATCGGAGCCAGCTAACGCCACCACTGGGCGGCTACCTTATATATTGTCACCAGAGCTGGGTCGCCTTTATTAAGGTAATTTTATTTTTTGGAACATGTCATGCCTCTCTCTAGTCTTGAGTGCCTCCAGAGAAACCATATTTAGTAGTGGGAAAATTGAGTGTCTAGCACCAAAAGTTGTTTTTATTAATTAAAAAAAATACTGATATAAGGAAGTCAGTCAGTTAAGGGAACTTGTGATCTTAGAAACATTTTGCATCTTAACAATACAATAAAATGGTGTTTGCTTCTGGTCCATTTTCAGTTTAATTTTTGGCCCTCCATGGAGAAAAGTTTGGGTACCTACTGGTCTAGTAGCTAAGGCTAGTTTTATCCTGAAAGTAAATCACTAAATTTATGACAAACTAGGACATACTTATAAACATCATGTTGTCATAGTCAATCAATTATTTTGTAATTACAAATTTTACTGTTGTAAAACAGTACTGTCTATTATTTAGCCCTAGCTAGCTTACTTAACTTGTAGCCAACCACAGCACCAAAATGTAGGGTTAGCAAAAACTAGATATGTGCTGTTGATATGAATGCTGCTTTTCGATCAGTAACATTTTAATCTAGTGGTTCCTTCACTGTTTAGGTTCATTGACATATTGTATGGATATTTCATATTCTATTAAACTGTACACTTAAATGTGCAGTAACTTTAAATATGTTACAGATATCAACTAAACTAAAGACAAAACAAAATTCTGAAGTTCTTTTTCTTATTCATGGGTGACATTTTTATGAATGAAACCTTGTATAGCAATTTGTAGGTATTGATTGGGCTGATGAGCACATATTCTTCCTCATGTACAGGAATTCATCTGGGTTAAAAACAAGCGATTTAAGACACTTTGTGCAGTTACAAATTGTAGTTGTTGGATAAGAATCCATAAATGTTCTTCCATTAAGCCCAGTGTACATAAAGATCAAATCAGTGACATCTGCATCAGTATTCTCTATTCACTTAGTATATTTGTCAAACAGTTATAGGTTGTTTTTAGCTATTATAAGCACAGAGATTATATTAATGTTTAGGCAATATAGGCAATAAATAAATGAGGATCCCTCCACAAGTCAACCATTGTAAGCAGTTGTTTATGAAACACATTAATATATCTGAATGATACAAAGAAAAACCTATGAATCTGTCTTATGATCAGTCAGAGGGCTTAACACAAAGTACCATTGTCCTGCTCTCCTTAGCAGCTGGAGAGCGCACACACACACACACA
>NW_023340246.1:122460-135064 GCF_004916995.1 Morone saxatilis
ACACACACACAAATACACACTCACTCTGCTTACGTCTGAAGGAGCACTCAAATATCTTCTGTTCATCTGACGCACAATACTACAGCCAAAATATTTATTCCAACTAAATGTTGCTTCTTTGTGATGGAGAGCGTGCTCAGCTCACTCAGCCAAGAGATGTTTTCATTTGTGAATCCATTCATGAGATCTGTCCAAGCGGCCTATTGTTTGTTACCTTGGTGAAGCTTGTGCAAATGCCTCACGTAATCAGCTGACCTTATTAGCAAGTGAAAGGAGCCCCTCTTTCCATTACATTATACATTCAGTCATGTTCAACTGGGGCATTTGGCCATGACAGTATTCTGTCTGTGGCAGGTCTCTGCCTATAGCTGGCCTATTTAGGATGCAACTACACAATCTCCAGCAGACCTAATTTATTTTAGTTGTGGGTGTTGAGCCATTACATCAACACGATGAGCGTAAATCAGACCAGCTTTCCAATTATTCCATCATCATTTTATTTTTTTATTTTTTTCGGCTTTTATGCCTTTATTTGATACCCTGGGCCGCTGCAGCAAGGACTCAGCCTTGGTACATGGGTCGCCAGCTCTACTGAGCTAACCGGGCGCCCTATTCCATCATCATCTTGATTTATTAGAAGAATTAGGATTTACCCTTGCTAAGTCCTGCTCCTTTTTAGAACTAGGGATGCATGATATGTTTTATTTATTTTATTTTTTTTTTTTTGTACAGCCAATACGATAACCCATAAGTATCTTAGACTTAGACTTAAAATCCATGCTTAAAGTTATCAAAAAATAAAAAGAATCAAAAGTGTGAAGTAAAAAAAAAAATTGTCTTGTTTACAACACAATAGAAAACATCTTTAACCATTTTGCTCTTTCTATCCTCTTTCATTTTAAATTGACTCTGGCTCTTTGCTGCTCCTTGCAGGAGATTGATGCGTTTGTCCAGGAGTTCTTGTCTGTGGTCCAGCGGCTGCCCTCGTACATCTCCACCCTGCAGACTCTGTCCCGGCTGCCTCTCCCCTCCACCTTCAGCGAGCTCCAGCACTTCTGCTTCACAAACGAAGCCAAGTTCCAGCAGCTCAGGAGGTCAGGCTGTTGTTTTTCTGCTCCTCCTGTAGGCCATTCTTAGTTCACTAAATGGTGTGACTGCATTAAAAGAAAAATAATATAATGACAATTTCAGCATGGCTCATTTCTACATGTGATATGATGATATACACTGATCAGCAACAACATTATGACCACCTGGGCCAATTCATTATATACTGATATATTCAATGTATTTTGAGATTTTATTGTATGATCAAGCAATCGATTCTTTTGGCATTATGGCTGGATTAAGGTGCCAAAATTAGATTTTTCATAGTTTCATATACCTTACTTTGAGAAATATCAATCTTTTTTTTTCTTTTTTTTGAAATTTAAAAAATGTCATGCATAACTCCTAAAATAATTATACCATAATAAGTTCAGTAAAAATTGCAATTGACAGTTTATGGCAACCATTGCATTGAAAACTTGCACTGCAGTAAAACCTCTGGAAAACAGTTTTGTCATTCTCAGTGGCAGGGAGGCAACTGTAGTCAAAGATCCTCAGTGAAGCACTAGCCCATGTTAGTCACTAAATTGTGTGCATCTTATCAAAAAGTCATGGTTCTATGCAACTTTTTGTTACTTCACAATGACACCTTCTGAAATGTAAGTGTTTTTTTTTAGTGATAAGGTTGTGCTATAGTGTACCAAAAATGTTTTGCGCTGGTCAGGGGGTATCCACCTTTTATTAAAAACTTTTGGGAACTACTGAAATAAAAGATAACTCCAGCTTGTGAGGTCTGCTGTTGCTTGTGCAGACCCCATGAAAACCAGTAAACACCCTCACTTATCATTGTTGCAAGTTTTGTTGCGACAGTGTTCTCAGGGATTTAACCACTTGAATATGAACATATTGGGAACTTGAATTTCTATCAAACACAAGGTCATTCGGAGGCAGCGGAGCATTGAGAATGACACTAATTTGCGGGATTAGAAAACAGCTTTTGTTCAGACACCACTGTGTCAACTGGAATATACTGAGTACTAGTGTTTTCTGCACTAGTAACAAAGCACACCACCAGTGCAGATTACAGAACAAAGAAACAAAACACTAAATGTCCCTTTACCCACTACACCATCTTCAAACTAGCCTGCATTAAAGCTGCAGTAGGTAACATTTCTTTTTCCACTGAGCCTGAACAAAACAATTAGAACTGAGGAAGAGAGTTGATTGTTGAGTCTCATTCCCAGGTTATTAAATACCAAAACTTTGGGCCCTGGAAATGAGACTCAACAATCCACTATCTTCAACAGTAGTGTCTTTCTGTCTTACTCTGTTCTGATTGGTTGTTTTCATTCAGGCCCGGTGAATTCTTGCAAATGCCATGGCATGCCAAATGCACTAGAATGATATTTTTTATTTTTATCTGAAAGTTTCAGTAAATATCAGTTATTTTCTAAAAGTAACGTACTGCAGGTTTAATATGTTTTGGTAAATTTGCAGGGAGCTGGGGCTGGATGAACTGCTGAGGCACTGTGAGAGTGTGGTGGAGAAGCTGCGTTACCCTGAGAAGGAGCCGTGCTACCAGGCGATGGCTGGCACTGCCCTCTTCACTCACACTGCCTTCGATATGCTCCAGAATCACTGCAGGTACTGTGAGCCGTCGGCTTTCAGAAGGCTTAGTCACAGGGGAGACTACTGTGCTCAAATGCCTTTATCTTAATCCTCTGCAATAACACTTCCCCACGCATACCATACAAAAATGTTGCAACGGTCCTTTGTTGCACAACAGCGGCAGCACAGTGCAAGCATGAGTTTGACCAGTAAGGTTTTTGTATGCTGAAAAATGTGAATCTAAACAATTGTGTTAATCTGACATTTTATGGTAGTTACACTCATCAAAAGTGATTTGGTTTTATAAATGTGACTGTTTTCATGGCTTAAAGTCACAACTGCTTGCTCTGTGATTGTCTGTGTTGAACTAGAAAAGTATGGAAGAGCATTTAGACTGTCCCATCCAGTGTGGTAGGATTTAGTGGCATTTAGGTGTGTAGTTGCAGATTGAAGCTCCCTCGCTTCGCCCTCCCCTTCCAAGCCTGTAGACTCCTTTTTTATGCCTGAATGTCACAGCCTGCAAAACTCTGCCCCAAATGTCTGATAACTGAACCAAATGCGACCAAATTAAGGGTGACTGTGGCTCAGGAGGTAGAGCAGGTTGTCCACTAATCAGAAAGTATGCAGTTTGATCCCCAGCTCCTCCTGCTGCAGTGTCCTTTTTAGAAAGATGTTAGGCATGGGACGGGAAAATTGCATGTCCTGACTATCTTGACTAAAATAATTGCGATAAATGATATGAAAATATACTTTAAACTTTAGAAACGGCACTCAAATTTTCAAATGTGTAGGAACTCGTTTAAGAGGAAACTCATTTAATTGCATTTAATCAAGACCAGTTTCAATAAACATGAGTCCATTCATTTTGGTATTGTAAGGTGTTTGGGCTAAAGCAACCATTAGGGTTGAGCAAGTACTCTGCTGAAGTAAGTTTCCAGTACAGATTAGGTACTTTTTCCAAATGTATATAAGAGTAAAATGTGTACTCAATGGCAACAAGCCTATAGCAATATAGCAACTTTAATTTAAAAAATAAATCGTAAATAGTTTTCTTACTCTTGTTATCAAACAAGTTGCTGGTATAAGCACCACCCCCAATGCATCTTGAGCGCTGCCCATATGGAGTATAGATACAGATAACAGTGTTGTTGCTCATCCTGACTAAATGGCATACATTGTGGTGTAATGGATTTTAATTGATGATGCCGGCTGTTGGTTAAAGGTTTCTTTGTTTTTTCCAGGATAACTGAAGCTGTGGAAAAAGTGGAGCTGCTGTGGCAGCAAGCCTTTTCTAAGGCCCATCTCCAGCTGCAGGTGTTCCAGCTGCGAGAGGACACACTGCAGGTGAGTCGGCCGACAGCTCTTTGTGTGTTGCTTCATATGGGCTCCTGTGAACGCTGTGAGTCAGCCTCTAGTGGGGACTAAACAGGGCTGAGACCACCTGAAATGTGGGGCCACAGTCAAGCAAAACACACTAACCACTGGATTTTATGGTGGTAGGTAGGGGATTTTAGCATGAATTAAAAAGCCAGTGGGCCTGTTATTAATTCTTGTGCTTCTCGTTGAGCCTTCAAGTATTTTAACATGGCTCTCCTTCCTTTTTATAAAAGTATGGTGATGACCTTAAACCAACATAACATAATAATAAACCAGCAATGGTTAAAATGTCAGGCTACCTCTATGAACTCGATGTGTTTGCTTCTGCTTACAGATCACAGAGCAGATAAACACTCTTTTTCAAGAGAAACTCCAGCCTTACAAAATAGAGATTGCCAAGGATGCTGCCAAGGCGGTGCTGTTGGTGTCCGAATTTGAGGCATCAATTCACACCCCTGCTATGGTATTTATTTCTATTCTTTTTCTTATTTCTTTTCTGGTACTTTGCTTAGTGTAACATGTATGATGATTTTAACAGTTTAACACTGAAGTGTCTTTGTTCCTGATTAGGTTGGATATCTATCAGTCACATATCTACTGTAACATATTCTGTGATTTAATTTTGTTATTGTTTTTTGTCAGTACTGTTGTCCACCTCACTTGTATCTTAAATAATTATATAATAATAAATTCCTTCTCACCCGTCTCCTACCAGGCACTTGTTCGCTGCGCTGAAGACGTGATCCACACGTTGGCGGAGATCCTACCGTTAGATGGCCAGACCAGCGAGCGCTGGCTTCTGGATCTGGAGAGGCTGAAGGAGAAACTCCACTCTGCTGTGCACTTCAACCTTCAAACCCTCAGAGCAGTTTCCAGTTACCGTCACTACTACAACAAGGCAAGCACTTGAGGAAGCTTAAAAATAGTCATGTCTTAGAGCTGTGGTCTAGAAATGTATATTCAATCTTTAATGTGAGAAATTGAATCTCACAAACTGCCTTTGTTTTTTTTTATCTGTCATTCAGATGAACCAAAATTTTCTTTTTGAGATCTTTTCAATTGCATGTGAGATGTTTGATTTGTTACACTTCAAAAAATTAGGAAGATTTTAATTTCACTCTCATATCACTGACTAGAAGTAAGCCCAATGAATCTACAGTTAAGACAGTTATGGAATAACTAAAGCTTATCAGATTGCAATCCACAGCCAGCATCGTATCAATTTATGGGTCCTTGACACCAAAACGTTTGAGGGCCACTGGTCTGGGTGATTTAAAAAGTTGAGGTGCTGCAGCAGACTCCCACCCTCAGGTAGATGAGGTGTATGACCTCTAATGGTCCCTATCACCCACAATATTTTCTGTTTGAACTATTGTGAGTATTTCTGAGCTTTTTGTAGTGTCCTATAATTTGCTGATCTTTAAAAAAACTTTACAAACTGTATAGTTGTACTGTTTTCACTGACTGTCAATGTTGTGAGGGGTTTTATGAAAGTCTTCTGCACAAAAATGTGCCTGTAATGCTGTGGTCTTATTAGCTAAATTACAAATGATCATATCAGAAAAATATTGAGTGTTGCGTTAGGATCATACATACATACATACATACCATACATAGCATACATACATACATACAACAGCAGCCGCTCATAAAATTTTTTTAATGATTCACAAACAATTAGATGAAGTCTGCCTGTGTCCCCTTTTTGAAATAAACAATAATACACAATTTTACTATTCTTGGAAAATAAATGTTTATTTCATTTAGTGTGACCCAATACTGTCCACTACTGTTCCTCTCACAGGCCAGCATCTGGTACCGTCTGGTCCTCTGTGAGAACTTCCTCCAGGAGCTGCTGTCGGGCGTTAACGGAGACGGCGCTTCCACGCAGAGGCAGAGGAAGAACTGGGGCACAATCCCTGCATGGAGGCACAAAATGTCCACTTTCCTGAAGAAGAATCCCCCCCCAGATATGGAGGAGCTGGTTCATCTGGCTCATCTGTCTAACGTCGTCCCAGATGATGAGGTCCAGCAGGCGGGCAAACAGATGTCCCAGCGGTGAGGGACCATTTACTTTCATGTCTCGATATTTGTCTTACAGTTTCTTTTAGGTGTGGGAAATATTTGTCCAGGACAATGTTGCGGGATGGTCTTGGCTCGTCATCCATGCTGGCTACATTGTAAAATAGTTGAAGTATGCTTCAGTTTCTCTTTTAAATTTTTCAGAAAATATCTGTATCGCCCACTCATAACATGTTTACTACATCATCTCCAACAATTGACCCTTAAGTCCCTCCCCTACACAGCTAGCTAAGTACCTACATGATTGTTAGCTAGTAAGTACACATTTGAACTAATGCCTAGCCAAATGCTAGCTAATTACGCTAAGTAATTTACGCAATCACATGTTAAGTTAATGTTAACTTAATAACTAACTTAAACGAGTCACTATATAATGTAGCTTTTATTTTTCCTTCTTGACAATTTGGTTGTCTTTAAACAGTACAGGAAACGGAAGAAGTTGACAGAGGTTCTAACCGAGGCAAGCTAAACTGTTATTGGAGCACAGAGCGAAAATGCAATGCATTCCTATCCACACATCTGGTCCTCGTCAAGATCTTAGTGTGTGTATGTATGTATGTATGTATGTATGTATGTATGTATGTATAATTTTTATTTTTATTTTTATTTTTTTTTCATTCATTAGGTGTGTGACCCTGAGGAAACTCCTAATTTCTTCAGGACCTGTGGCAGTCAGTCACCTTAAGCTGGCCTTACAGTGGCAGTATGAGTTGTTGCGGAGCAGCCATATACATCATTCCTTTGCTCACAGTGCTACAAATGGAATGGATGTTCCAGACCTCACAAAAGGTGATAGTGGTAAGGAAGCGCCCCATCTTGGAACATCTCCTTCAACTGCAGTTTCTAGGAATGCGCCGGCCGAGGGCAAACCCCTCTCCCTCAGCTCATTCGACTCAGGCTTCGATGGAGCTGGGAGCAGCCAGCTGGAGGCCTGGGGAGGGAGGGAAGGAGTGGAAGGTCTGTCAAGATTAGGGACCAGGGACTCTGTAAGACCGGCCTTGAGCCAGCCTCAAATCCACAAAGAGAATATGTCCAGTGTTTCAGATTCTGAAAATAACAAAGAGGAGTTTGACTTTGGCTCTGTGGGAAACTCGTCCAGGGCCAGCATCCAGATCATCCCTAAAGTAACTGTGGAGTCCCTCAACTTTGAGATCAAAGTGAAGCGCTCTGCTGCGTTACCCAGTAATCCTTGGCTTAGCTTGCCGGTAGACGATCTGGAAAACTCTTACACAGTTACTATTAAACAGAACCCAACACCACAAAAGAGGGACCTACAGCTCCACGATCCCTCAGACCCCCAAGGTGATGCCAACCACTCCAACAGGTCTCGAGATCAGCCCACACAAACAGAGGTGTTGACTAGCACACAGGCCAGAAAGCCACAGAACAGGGACTGGATACTAGATTCACAAAGCAGTTTGGAGGATCCTGAGCTAAGTTCCATTTGCAACATCCTGTCCAGCACTATTACAGACGGAAGAGATAAGTCCATCTGCACCACAGAGGGGATCCCCACTCTCCTCTGGGATTCTTATGACCTCCATGACCAGAATCCGGATTCTGTTGATGGGTAATGCATCTGTAGCACTTCTTCAAAAATATGCTTTGACCTAAACTATTTGGTAGAAGGGTTAATTTTTCTTTATTTTGTACAGGATTGAGAGAGAGAGAGTAGTTTACAAACAGTCATAGTAGCGCAAAAGAACCCTGTCAACTGAGTGCCCCCACCCCCTTAAGGTGGCTATGCATGTCAAGCTTTCCATTCTAGCGTGTTGTATTTATTTTATTTTACTTTTTGTGGCTTTATTCACTGAGCAGTGGAGAAAGAAGTTCACAACAAAGCTGTAGAATTCTCTCTAACCAGAGTGAGTTTGTGGCCAGAATTCTATACAGGGTTACAGGAAACAATCACGATACAGAAAAGGTGAGGGCCGGGCTCTCCCTCACAATAGATCAAAGGGTTTTACTCACAAGGATCTGTTAATCAATGAAAATAGTTTATCTCAAGACAGCTCACTGTCCTACACAATGGCAGGTAGTTGTGTGTTTTACTGCTTAGGTGTTAAAAATCTACATATTGGTGAAAGAATGAATGTTCAATGACAATCCATAAATATCTGCAGCATCCATAAATATATGCAGGGCTTATTGTCATGCACCAATCATTTGTACTTTACAGGAGATTCTACTGTAGATTAGAAACTACCATCCTTACAAAAGTTAAAAAAGCTAAAAACTGCATACTGGGCTGTTAGTTCTCAGTGGAACTGACTGCAGTCATCAACAGTGTGGCATTAGAGGATGTCATTTGTTGGTTTGTCGAACTTTGATAATGTATTGATTTGGCTAAAAGAAATGACCAAATGGCACTTTCCATGCTTTTCTAGGTTGGTTGATCTCTCCCTAAAGGACTGGGATGTGAAGGAGCAGGAGGGTCTGAAGGAGGTGGAGAAGATCCTGGACAGGGCTGACGAAATACTGGAGGTAAGAAATGCACAGTTGGACAGGTGGATGATTGCTACCACTTAAGGCTGCAACTAGTGATCATTCTTAGTCTTTAAAATATCAAATGTAACATCAGCTGCCATTCAGAAGTTACAGAGCCCAATGAGTGTCTTGATTTCTTAGTTGAGCTGTCAAATAAACGTCTTTGTCTACAGAGAGAAGAACATGTTCTGGCTCAGGAGGCGGTGTTGGATGCTCTGCTGAGGTCTGAGGACAGGCACAATCATTGGCCTCTGTGGGACAGCGAGGACCAGCTCGGTGTAGTACGTAAAGGATACTGTAGATTAAATTGTATTGTAAATGGAATTTATCAAATGGAATCAGCGTTTTTTTTTTCTTGTTTTTTGCATTCCTGAGGGTGGTGGGTTTTTTCTATCTTAGGCCCTCACTGGTCATACAGTTATCATCAAATTTTTGTTTTAATAATTTCAATTTGAGATTTCTTATTCCAGAAACATTTGAAACATTTGTCACAATGATTAGGGACAAAATGCCCCATCAAAGTAAGTTTCACTAAAAGCTGTTGTTTTAGACAACATTATAGAAAGGATCCCTACAGAGAGAGACCAGAAACAACAGTTTCTATTGCTTGCCACCAGACTCCATAGACTAACAGTGATTTTATCTCACATATCATAATACTTGACTCAAGGTGTGTGCACTTTGAATGAAGATGAAGTTAAAATAAAACTCACCAAATCCATGAAACTTTTCACTTTCAGCAGATGAATGTGAAAAACATCCCTTCTAGTGTCAAACTCTGCACAGACCTCATTCAAACATCATACTGTAGGAACACTGATTTCTGACTGGAGGGAGGCTTTAAAGAAATATGCAGCCACACAAGATGTTACTTACATGTTTGTACAATACCTGAACATACCCGTTTTCAACACTGCACTTCCAGTTGCTTTGTTTAGGACTTTAAGACTTGTCAGATATTAGTCATTATTTTTGACTAAGTTGAAGGTAGGGCTGTCTGCTCTGTCAGAGACTCTGGATGGAAACAAACAGTTCCATTGTAAAAAATTTAAATCAAACTTGTCCAGCTTATGCTGTATTTGTCAGCGACTGTGACTTGAGAACAAATGTCCATCTTCATTGACCTACAGTTTATACACCCAGTGTTGAGTGTTTGCTCATTCTGCTTTCTCTGCTCATTTTTAAAGATGTCATCTAGCGAGCTGGCTGAAGCAGGTGTTCTTGGCCTCGAGGATTTCCTTGTCCCTGCAGAATCTGACAACCTCAGTGAACCCACATCAACTGCATCTGCAAGTGAAGCTAAGGCCTCTGATGATGAAGCTCCCACAGGAGCAGATGAAGCGGCATTTCCCAGCAGGCCGGACCTGTTGACGGAACTGAGAAAAGTCCGCGTGCTGGACAAGCTAATTGTGGAGGAGAACCTGAAGATTCACCAGCTCCGACGCTGCAAAGAAACACCCAATGAGGAACTCTCCGAGAGCAAACTCCCAGATACAAACGGGCTGTCGAGTATGCGCAAAGAGAGGGAGGCTTTCCGGTTACAGCTGGAAAGGGAGAAAAGGGAGGTGGAAAAGCTCGAGAAGAGTTTGGGCAAAGAGTGTAAAGTGAAGAAGCACAAGGACAGAGCGAGAAGGGTTGTGAAATGTTCTATAATGGAGAAGGGTAGAACTGAGAATAGGGAGGACCAAGTGCTCTGTGATGAGCTTTTATCAGGGAGCTGTAACAGATCACAGAGAACATATTCCTTGGTCCAGAAGGATCCTCAGGCTCAGGATAGCAGTACAACTGAACATATTCAAGCAGTATTGGGTCATCATGATGCTAAAGAGGCTACACTACAAGACTTACTTCCAGATTTGCAGTGTCAGGATCACTACTCCGAAGCTGAGCCATCAATAATTAATGAAACTGTCTTGATAAGTGCTTCTGATTTGAAGGATCCTCCTGAAGAAATTCAGGTATGTATCAATGGGAAAGAATTTGGCAGATCTGGTAAAAGCGCTACCATGTGCAAACCAGAACCATCCCAAACCCCTGAGATGAGGCCAGATGATGGAGCGTTTGACCCAGGTGGAAAATCACACCTTCCTTCTGTGCCTAAGCCAAGAAAGGCTTCGCTTTCTGTGAACGGCGACCTCGCAGGACAAGGAATTCCTCATTCCACAGAGCCGCAGTCACCAGTTACTCAAAATCTCGCTATTGTGCAACCTGCTCTACAAGATAAACCACTTGATGCAGTTCCAGAGAACCTGACTCCAGCCAGCAGCCACAACTTTGCTTTCAATCCAAATGTGAATGAACACAGCAACAACAACAATAACAACCATGCGCTCCCAGATAAATGCAAGTTGTCATTAGATCTGTCTGAAATAAGCACTAAAACTGAAGAGGATGAATCTTCCTCAGTGGTACCAGATTTACACCCAGCAGAGGGAATCCAGACTGTACCTCCTGTAGATGAGTGCACACATCAACAGTCGGCACCAGAGCTACCTCCTGACCAGCCTCTGGAGTTTGAGCCCAGTGGAGGAGAACACTTGACTGATGGTTTTCAGAGCTCCGGGTCCATAAGGGTGTCAGGCTCTGGGTCATGTGGGATTCAGGCCCAGCTTAACATCAGCACGAGAGAGGTAGGGGTCTACTGTGATATGTGGCAACTTTTTAAGTCTTTGAAGTCCCTCAGTTGAGAGCCTTCATATAGACCTTTCAGTGTATCTCACATTCATTAAATAAGACTTATCCTTAGTCAAAGGGCAGATGCTGTCTTAGGCCCTCGTGGAAACTTGGTAGTAACACAGAAGCTTTTCTTAAGGATACAATTCAACCAGGAAATCAATAATCAATAAAAATCAATACTTCACATTTGTCCTTCACGTTTGTGCTGCAGCTGGATATACTTGCTGCTTCCAGTCTTTATACTTAGCTGGGTTAACCACAGATTGACTCCCTCTCCTCACTTAAACACACAGACACGAAACTGATATCAGTCTTCTCTTCACAGTCTTGGAAGGAATGCTAATGCGAATATTTCCTGCGATGTCATAACTATCAGAGTGAAATGTGACTAAAATGAATGATTAATTAATATTTTTTCTCTACATGGCTGCAGATGACAGATTTCAAAACCCCCATAGTACTGGATACAGGGTCTGGTTTGATGAAAGCAGGATTTGCAGATCAAGACCTCCCCAAAATTATATTCCCAACAATTATTGGGATGCCAAAATATGAGGTAAATACATATGCTTAATGAATTAGTCCTCGTTCTCTACAAACAAACATTCTAACAGTAACGTCTAGCCAGCCTTTATGACGCGAAGTTGTGTGTTTGCAGGAAATAATGAATGGTAACCTCGAAAGGGAGACATACATTGGACATGAGGCTCAACACTTGAGAGGGGTTCTGGCTCTGAAGCATCCCATAAAGAACGGGATCATCCGTAACTGGGATGATATGGAAAAGGTAAGTAGAAATGTTTTTTCCAGATAGGGGAATGCTTTAGAACTCCCACATTTTCCCACAGCCAACTACCACATAGCAAATAAGGTGCTGCTTATACCCTCCTGGCATATAAGACCATGTCTTCGAAGACTTTCAGCCCATTCCTAGAACTCTAAATGCAAAGACAATGTAGAAACGGAGTAAGCCACTTGGAGGGAAGAAGGAAGGTGGGCGGGGGAGGAGTGGAGGATTTAAATGGAACGCACTCTCTCAGCACAAACTCTCATCGACCAACCAGCAGTAGCTGCTTTATACAAATCATCAGAAATCTCTGCAGACTCATTTTGACGAGGCAAAGGCGTCCTCTGCGGATAATTGCAACGCATCAGCACTTGGTAATTAGTTGCATCAGTTCCTGATTTAGAAATTGAATGGTAAATGGACCTGTACTTGTATAGCGCCTTTCTAGTCTTCCAACCACTCAAAGTGCTTTTACACTACGTGCCACATTCACCCTTTCACACACATTCACACAGCGATGGCGAAGCCCATCGAACAGAA
>NW_023340246.1:135164-135589 GCF_004916995.1 Morone saxatilis
ATACAAGTACAGTCCTTTTACCATAAGAACCAAAATGGCCAACAATGGGCCTGTCAGCTTTACATACGTCACATTACACGTTACAAAGCAGCATGTCCTGTTGCTGTGAGCTCTAAGTTAACCTGTAGTTGACCATTGTGCTGTGTCTGTACTCAAAGCTTCTACAGGAACAAGGAGTGAGCATGCGCACCACAGCAGAGACTGAGATCGTGAGGGAGATGAAGGAGAAGTGCTGCTGTGTAGCTCTAAACTATGAAGCTGAGCTGAGTCAGGGGGGCCCGTCCTGCAGAGAGGTGCATTACACCATGCCAGACGGACAGATTGTCACCCTCAGCACAGAGAGGTTCAGGTAACTGTCTGCATGTCACGTCCTGCTTCAGATGGACACTCGACCCACACAGTGGGATATTTAAAGGTCCAGTGTG
>NW_023340246.1:135719-138174 GCF_004916995.1 Morone saxatilis
GAGGGAGTGGGTCCTCTTCTACAGAGGCTCTACATATATCAGTACAGTGTCCCCCTGGCTTTAGTACTCTGGATCTGAAGTTGGCATTATTCAACTAGACTAGTCCTACAGATGCTGCACACATGTCAGACTGTTGAGGCAGGCCAGCTGCAGTCTCCTCAGACAGGGCAACCACCTCTTGTAGTTATACTGCTGTCTCCCTCGTTCATCCAGGGCCCCTGAGATTCTCTTTAAACCTGAGCTAATTGGACGGGACCATTACGGGATGCACGAGAGCGTCTTCAAGTCAATCCTCAGCTCAGACATCGACCTGCGGCGCAGCTTCCTGGGAAACATCGTACTGTCAGGTAACAGCTTCACGCTTTGATCCTGCTTCAGGTAATATTTGATCTTTACTGATTGGGTTTTAAAAAGAGAATCTCTTACTGAAGGTGGGAACACTCTGCTGCCCGGCCTGCCCGAACGGCTCCAGGCCGAAATCAAAGGGCTGGTTCCCACCGACACGGCAAAGAGCGTCCACGTCACCAGCCCCAAGGACAGAGACTTCTCTGTGTGGAGCGGAGGAGCAGTGCTGGCCAACCTGCCCACCTTCAGCTCCGCGTGGATTAGTCAGGAGGAGTATGAGGAGCATGGACCACAGATTGTCTTTAGGAAGTGTTTCTGAGAAGGACCACCGTGTGACGTACCACCAAGTGCAATATACATACAGCTCAATCACAGTGCCATGGATTGATCCCCTTTTTTTTTATATATATATATTTCTGTATATTTTTATGTATTGATGAGTGGAGACAGTTTCACCCTTGACATCTGTGTGGATCCTGTACTTGACCCCAGCAGGTTTCTACTGACCTGCTGCTTGCTTTATGCCTTTCCTACTGAGATCCACCAACATGGCAAGGATGAAATTGGTGTTTGTGATAAAATTCTTGTCAGTCGATGTCCCTCAAGAGCTTTTTCACTGTGTGTGAAACAATGGTAATGTGTTTGTCTATGAGAATTTAAGCATATTAATGTTGATTAATGGGACTATAATTGAAGCTGGCCTTTAATTAAATTTTTGTCTCCAGAAGAAGCAGTTTAGGGACATAAAGAAACCTCAATGTGCCCACTATATATTAATCTACTATTAACTACAAATTATCGATTGTATTTATAAAACAATTTAAAGTAAATTTGGAATAACAATTATCTTTTTATGTGTTCGACATGGTGAAAGTTGCCTTCATTTTGGAATCTGGATCAGTGCCACTGTGCAGTGTCTACTACTTTATTATATCAGCAAAAATGGATTATTTTTTCCACAAGAACATTTTTCTCACTTCAAATTATGTAATATTGCAACTTTTTCTCCCTCAAAATATTACAACTTTTTTCTTGATGTCACAACTTCTGACAACATTGCATTTTTTCTCTTTTGACTCTTGATTAATTTTTTTTTGTCATAAAATTACAAAACCATTTCAAAATTTTGACTTTCTCTCCTCAACATTGCTTTTTTTTCGCACTTGTAATGTAACTCTTCCTTACCATTATGAATATTTGTAATGATAACATTACAACTGTTTTTGTTTTTTAAATTTTGTCTTATTTTCTAAATTTTTTTTTTTTTCCCTCAAAACTTTTTTCCATAACATTACTTAAGAGAGACTATTTTTCCATAATATAACTTTCTCATGACATAACTGTTTTCATTACTTTTGCAAAATTTCAGATTTTTTCCTAGCAGTGGCCTTAATACTCAAAGTAAAGCATCATTGCACATGGATATTTGCTGTTGCTGCAGTAATGTGAACTGGAGAGGAGAAAAGTGTGGAATTGTGGGGTTTGTTCTAGAGTTGTGTCTCACTGGTGGTTATTTCCCTGTGTGTTGATTCTCCACCCAAGTTGCCCTTTGCTTAGTGAGCGTTTGTGTGTGGTTAATGATGAGGGTGACAGATGTGCAGTACAGTACTGGTCTGGTAATGTCTGTTGAATAATGCTACTGCTGCAGGTCCAGTCTTTTGTCTATTGTGTCAAGTTGAAATAAGTATTTATTTATGAGTGCAGTGTCTTACCATTTAATTCTTCTTTTGATCTAAGAAGGGTGGTCCTGTGAGTTTTTTAACACTCGCATGGTAGCATTGATTTTTGTGAAAGATGTTCCAACGGTGTCAAAACTGCTGTTTATCTCACTGCCATGAACTCTGAAAACCCTCAACCTTGTGTATTTATATTTATCTCTTGCATGAAATGATTTAATTGCATGTAATTTAGTTTCAGCTTTTTGCATGATCTCCTTTTTGTCTGTTTTTCTTTGTATGTTTTGTAAAGCGCCTCTCTAAAGGCATGGGGTTGTCATGTGACCTAAAGCTCAGCTCTTAAGTGGGAATCACTGTTAAATGTGAGAACTCCAGGCTGAGCCTTTCGTAAGACTCAAGTGAACAGCTCACGTCCCCTCCCTCCCTCCCTCCCT
>NW_023340246.1:138274-143153 GCF_004916995.1 Morone saxatilis
AGCGGATTTTTTGTCTCATGTACTACTGTCAGGATATAGTGAAAGTTTTAGCAAATATGACAAAAAGTTATTTTTATGAAAGTTACCTACTGCAGCTTTAAGAATTCATTTGAAACTTTGTAAATTGCCTGAAAGCTGCTACACGTCCATTTAAACCAGACAGGCCAAGTATGTACAAAGTAATAACAAAAATGATGTATTCATAACTTTTTGTATAGTTGCATAATGTATGGTTGTCACAAAGTTGTTCTTTTTAAATATTCTCAGGTGAAAGCTGTTGTGCTGGACCCAAGAAATGGGTTTAATGTTGATCGCACGCTGACCAAACAAGACGTCCAAAAACTTGAAGAGGTGAGTTTAATGTATTATAATATTTTACATAATCCCCCCTCTGATTAAACTCTAACTACAGTACACAGTGGTAGCAAGGGCCCTGCTTGAATCAACACAATGTAAACACAGACACTCAAAAGCACATTGGTTTGTTTCTGATCTTCAACTGCAATGTTTCTTGCAGCTTTGTCTGGATAAGCTGATGGAAAAGTGCAGCCCGTCCCTCGACACAATCAAAATGCAAGTGTATTTTGATATGAATTACACCTCCCGACGTAAGTGTCACTGTGTGAAATTACATACTAATCCCCTCTGTTCCTAAAGTGAGGAATATACAGAACTCTCTTTAGGATGGAAACCAAACTGATTACCACAAATGTATTGTCACGTCAGAGGGCCTGACTTGAGTTTAGGCCTGCAACTAACAACTGTTTTCATTCAGCGATTGTTTGCAATGAATCTGACAATTACATGATCGATTAATCAACTGTTTATTCTATAACATAGTGAGAAATGCCCATCATAAATTTCTTCTCTCTTTAAAGCCTTTGTTTTGTCCAACAAACACTCTAATACCTGATTTCAGCGAGGCAAAAAGCAAATCCTCACATTGGACAAACTAAAACCAGAGAATATTTGATATTTTATTTAATAAATTACTTTACAATTTACAACTAAAATTTGATCATCAAAATTCTGCAAGGTAGATGATTATAGTTTCTTGTTTTGTCTATATACTTACTGTACTATCTATAGGCAAAATGCTGAGAACATCCAATATCACAATATGTTTGACCAAATTCTTGTTGATGTTTGTCATGATGATACTAAGGCTACACTTTCCAATAAAGTATTTGGTATGCTGCAACCTGTACAGCAGTGTTACCAACCTTTTTCTTCAAGGCAGCCCTTCTCAATGATTGATGATGAAGTGACATAGTTTATGAATATTTTAATGTTATATTTAATGTATAACAATTACAATAGAAAACAACTAATAAACTATACAATGAACCCAAACAGTGAACACAATAATTGCAGGAAGTTTGTGTAAAATTTGTGTTTTAAATTCATTTTGAGCTGATTATTTCCTGTGAATATTGAGAGATGAGTTTTCCTGATATTTTTAGGAATTGCAAAATCATACATAATAGGCTTTTTTTTTCTTTACAAATTCAGTGTTTTCTTCTCCCTTCTCCTTGTTCTATTAGTCTTTGACAGAGTGAAGGCTCTGTTAATATAGCTTGTGTTTAGGTTTTACCAGATAAAAAAATTAAATAATCTAAATCTAAACTAATTATATAGTTTTGTGTCACCCCTTAAAATCAAGAAGCTAGTTCAGACTTTTTTATCAGTTTAGAAGGAACACTTCAGACTCTGAATCTGTCATACATGCCTATGTTTGGATTAATGCTCTTTTTCCAGTTAAATCAATAAGCTTTAGTACGACTGTAGCAAGAGGAATGGGCCTCCCGTGTTTACAAATATATTATTATGCGGCTCAACTAAGGCCCTTGCTTTGTTTATGTACTCAGGCATACTCAGCAAGGTGGAAGGAGATTGAAAATCTATTGGCGGAAGGGATCCCACTAGAAGCAATTTTAACAGATGAGGAACTACAAAAAAAATTGCTAACAAGGGTAACTAGTGGTTCAACTTATCACTAAAAATATGGCAGGAAACTATAAAACTATGTAGGTTAGAAGTTCCTGCAAAATCGTTAAGATGGTGTGCCTACGATTCAAACTTTTTGCCGAATAGATGTGATGATAGATTAAAAAAATGGACCACAAAAGGTCTTACTAACTCCTACACATTTGTCCACAAGGGGGCGTTCCAAAACTTTGGTTCCCTACAGGAAAAACATGACCTGGGAAAGAGCGATTTCTTAGGTACCTTCAAGTTCGACACTATTTCGTTTAGAACTTGAACACAGCTTTGAAAACAGAAGGTATCCTAAAATTATTTTTGTCAGATAACTTACTTTATATAAAAAAGAAATGAGAGAAAGAGGGTAATTTTAACATCCCAGAGGAGAGTTGGCAAAGAGTGTGGGCATTTCAATGGAGTTCAACTAGTTCGTCCACGTGGCGTGAATTCTGCTGGAAAAATATTGTACGATTCTTTATTACTCCACAGCAAAAAGCACATTTTTGAGATGGCAGCAGTTGTTGGAGGCTCTGTGGGGAAAACAATGCCAACCACTTCCACATATTCTGGAGCTGCCAGGTTCTTGTCCCCTACTGGCAAGAAATACATAAACATGTTAACAATGTATTTGGTAGTAGTATTCCTCTCAGATATGATACTATTTACATGGGTGATATCCAATTAGATAGATGGAGTAATAACGACAAGAAACTTGCTCATATACTTCTGGCAGCAAGTAAAAAGGCTGTCACAAGGAGATGGCTAAAATCAGACCCACCAACTATTGAAGAGTGGATAGAAATAATACATGAAATTTATATTATGGAACGATTATCATTTTCCCTCAGGATCCAAAAAGAAAAATTTTACCTTATTTGGACCAAGTGGACTGAGTACATTAAACCAGTTAGTTCAGATTTTAAATGGACTTGACAATATGTTTGAAGAGATGTTGACATAATTAACGGATGTATGTACTAGACACAATAGGAAATGTAGGTATGGACATCAATAAGAAACGATGTGTATGTAAGTTTCTGTTTGATCTTGTTTTATGTATGCATGTATGGAGTGAAGAGCTTGCCACGTTTGACTATATATAGTTAACTATGCCCTATTGTTTAAAAAAATAAAAATACTTTTGGGCAACATTTGAATAATTGAAGAATGGAAAGTCTCAAAAATATGTTGTGACTTTATCAGTAATACAGCTGTAACTGTGTGAGACGATATGTAAGAATGTATTTGCCAAAAAAATAAAAATAAAAAGACTGTAGCAAGCTCTGCAGCAAAGCTTTTACATCTAAAAAAGGAGAGCATATTGCACGTTTTAGCCTTTTACCCTGACTGACTTTTTCTGTTGACTTTTAAAGCCTATGTACACACATTTTCGATGGAGAAACATTCTGTTATGATACAAACGTCATGCAGATATTTTGTGTGTTTGTGCAGGTGAGTTTCTGGAGGACATCCACCGGGTGTTGGAGTCCAAGCTGAGCACAGTGAGCAGAGAGATCACTGACAGCAGGGTGAAGACACGGGAGGAATTAGACGCTCTGTACCGTAAAATCATCACATACATCCTGCTGCGCTCCGCCCTGGCCTCACCTGCAGACACCAGCGCTGTGCAAGAGGCTACAGGTTTCACACTTAACTTGTGCTTTTAGTTTCAGAGCAACTATAGTCAGTGAAAGTATAGGAGTGCAGTATAGAGCAGTGCCACTTACTTTAACAACTCACAAATGATGTTCCAGTGCCTCAGACAGCTTTGGCAATTTCTTTACGCGTCTCTCTTCAAACACCATCTTGTTAATCATTACCACAACTTCACCGGAGCCCTCACACACACTGGCAACAACACAGTGTTACATGATGCATAGGACATCACTTTGAGTCATGTTTTTCAAACATATTTCCAAATACCTATATAGTTTTTGCAATGATAACTATGATTGATAACCAAAAAAAATGGTTTACCAAGGCCAGACGCAAACATTAAATAGCAATAACAAGTTGTATCTGTAATTGAGTTGTATCCTGACTCTTAATCCCTCTTCCTTCTCTCTTCTGCTCCCAGCTGCCCTGCAGAGCGTCTTCCCTCACACTGAACTAGGAGCCTTTATGGCGCTCTTAAAGAGGGACAAGGAGCAGCAGCTCAGTGAGCTCACCATGATTGTGACAGGGATCCGACTCTTCAACAAAGCCAGCAAGAAGAAGGAGACTAACTTTGAGGAACTGAGTACATACCAATGAGACTAGGTTATCTTCTTCACTAATGATCAGTACTCTGCATTTGGTAAGTATGGTAACTCCTTTAACATTCTCTCTGCAGTGCCTACAATTCTTAACGAGGCTCTTCCAGTCACCAGTAAAAGCATAGAAACAGAACTGAGGGCATCTCAGAGTTTGGCGTGGAAATACACAGCCCTGCTGGAGAAGCAAACGGTCACCAATAGTCAGCCCGTAGAGTTTGACATTCCTGTTGTCCTGCTCAGACAGGCTCTCTACAACGTCAGGCAGCACGAAGCTTTCCTCAAGATGTTACTGGTGAGTTAACAGTAGCTGGTAACTGTGCTTTCTGTAAATGTGGATTCCTTGTAGCTTACATCTATTGTAATTTATGTAAGGAATGCCTATTTTTGCAGCTTATTGTAAAAGAGCACAAGTGAATTCATGTCCTGTTAAGTGAAATGTTAAGTAAATGTGTTTTTCCATTCACTGCCAGGCTGATGCAGGTTTATGTGCCAAACACGTTGAAATCCTGCAGACTGAGCTCTCGTCACAGATAAAGCTGCTGAGAGAAACTGTGAAGTCTAAGACAGCTGTACCCACTGCAAAAGTGTTTGTAAGTGTTTCACAGCAGCCATTTTGACATGTAATAGCAGGGTAAACACAG
>NW_023340246.1:143178-146536 GCF_004916995.1 Morone saxatilis
ACACAGAATAACAATTAAGATTTTCTGTATTCAGTCTTCATCAGTTAACCTTCAATAAATTTACTACATCAAAGCCATCAACCTGTCTGTTAAGATCCAATCCCAACTAGGCTGCTTAAGAATGTACACCTTAATTGGACCTTCTTTACTGGACTATGAATTAATCCTTCTTTATTATCACAGCGATATGCTAACCACAGTCCTTTAAAGTAGCTGTAATTACAACCCCTTCTAAAAAAGCCCACTCTCCGAACCCAGGGGTTTTAGCCAACTATAAGGACCGATTCAACCTCCCCTTCCTCACCTCTAAAGATTCTAGAAAAATAGTCGCCAAACAGTTGTGGAACTTCTATACATAGCAATACAATTTATTGAGGATTTTTAGTCAGGATTTAGAGTTCATCCACAGCACACAAAGACACGCTCTGTACCCACAGATCACTAACGAACCCCCCGGATGACCTACTGACAAATGAGAAGACCCTTGATCTCATAGCATACTCCGTGTATATTAGATCTTAGTGACTGCAATTTGACACCATGACCATAATATCTTTTTACCACCAGGACCACTGAGCAACAAATTGGCATTAAAGGAACACACGCACACTTACAGCAATGGTTCAGGTCCATTTATCAGATTGTCACAGTTGTTCCATGTAACCCGCCATAGATCTTCAAATAACATACTACAGTTATCTCATGGAGTCCACAAGGTTCCTGTACTTGACCAATGCTCATTACTTACGATATGCTCCTTTAGCAACATTATTCAGAAGCAATCACTCCATTAACTTCCATACTCTACTGCAAGAAACGCAGTTATATCTATCGAACTCAAGCCCGATGAAATAAACAATTATCTAAATTACAAACATGTCTTAAAGACATACAAATCCTGGAGAGCTGCAATTTCTGATGTAAAACAAAACAAATCCCTTATACTGGCCCCCAAAAAACCACAGAGACTTCGACGCTGTGCTACACCAATAACAGTTGAGCAAGCCTTGATCAGAACTCAGCTTCCTCCTGTCCTGTACTTAGATATGCTATGTGCTAGGCTAATCTATGTTTAAAAGACACATTTTGAAGATGGTTAAAAGATAATTGCAACATATACTGTACATAGCATCAACATATAAAAGATGTAAGTCACATCTCCTCATCCTCCCACTGTACAAAAATGAAGCCGAAATATACTGGATCAACAGCACCCGCTGGGTGGAACATATTTGCTTTCTTTCTCAGAGTGAGATCAGGAGATGGGTATCAATCTCATGTCTGTGAAGTTTCTGTGTGTTAAGTACAGAGTTGGAGTCAATGTGTGGTTAGCTTAGTAAAAAGACTGGAAGCAGGGGGGAAAGCATTGTACTGCATCTTTGATAAAATGTACTTTAGCTTTTGTTATGTCTACAGCCTCATGTTTCCCATATTGCCTTTCAGCCACTGTTCAAGACCCTGTCAAAGCTGTGGTCTGGACTTCAGGATGAGGCTGAGCTGCTGAACATCCTCAGTAACATCATGCTCAATCTGCAACCCTTTGTCGCCTCTCAGGCCAAAATTTTTTCTGAAGCTTATTTGGACAGCCTGCTCGAGGCTTCAGAGGTGAAGACAGATGAACAGAGAATGAATGAGTCCTCAGGTACGGCTGATGAACAGATACTGCAAGCCTCTAATGAATACAGTAATGAATTCCATGTTCCACAAGTCTCACAAAACAGGACTCGAGAGAGAACAGCTCTGAACTGAGCTTAAATGCAGTTGTTTTTATTCATTATGCCTTTCAGATGAGCGTATTGTTCCAGCTAAGATGAAGACACAGGAATGGCTCCTGCCTGAAACAACAGCCTGCTTTAGTGAGCTGCCGTTACAATATGATGGGGTCTGTGGCTACACACTTGTGAACAAAGATGGGCTTCTACTTCCAGGTACTGGGAAAGACATTTGAATTCCTTCTTTTTGTAATTCAAGCCTCAACATGCTTGCTTGAGTCACTGTATTGACAACTAGCAACCTGACAGAAAATAAATGACTTGAGACTCAACTTGGACTTGGAAGTTAAAGACTTGATGACAAAAAGTAGTTTTCATAAAAGTTACCTACTGCAGCTTTAATATCAACATCCAATACTGTAACTTCATATATATGACTGAATTTTAGGAAAAGTCCAGTCTTTAGTCTTTCTCTATACATGCATTCTGTTTAATGGGATACGATATGATGAGCATCTTAAGTGCATTCAGTTTGGAATATTCAACACTTCTTTTGCAGGCAATCCACACATTGGAGTCCTCAAGCACAAAGAGAAGCTCTATGTTTTTAGCTCCAAAGAAGCTGCCTTGAAATTTGCCTCCACTCCGGACGACTTCATCGACGAGGTGGCAGAGAAAGCCAAGTACTCCCCTGAACTGATTCAGCTCCTTAAACTCCACCAACAGTTTTCCTGCGTCAGTCCTTACTCTGAGGTCAGCAGCTCTGTCCACGTCAAAGCACATACTTCAGTTGCATATTTTGGATCTACAATAGAAGTGCAGATCACTCAGAATACATTTATTAAACTCATACGTATATAGTTTCATTCATTGATTCAATGAATAGCTGACAGCACTGCACACTGCTGCCTGCCCAGAAACTTCCACTTTTGTTGCCTTGTGGTTTTGCAGATGCAGCTAGGAGAGAGTTTACTGGTGAAGCCTATTACTGTGTGTGAGAGCGGCACACAGACTGACATCCACCCAGTGGAGACAAAGATCGTCAAGTCATACGAGTGGAATGAGTGGGAGCTGAGAAGAAAAGCTCTCCAACTGGTGAGCCAGAATTTACTAGATGCATTTCCATGTGATGAATCATAGTCACTGTGTAGTTTAAGGAAGATTTAACTTCTGACATGTAGAGTCTTGTTAATTTAATATCAATGCACCTTTTTTTGTATCTCATAATTGTAGGCTGATATCAGGACCAAAGTGACACACTCAACGCAGACTCATCTGAGCCACATGAGACGGGAAAACACCACTCAAACCTGGCTGCCAAAGAATGCTGCCTGTCAGAGCAAGAGAGATGGTGAGAGTAACGTGCCCAAACCTCAGATCTACCTGGCAGGTCTGAGGGGACAGAGAGACAGACACATGGTCAAAACAAACCTGACCAGATCAGTGGACGAATAATCAAGATGTTCAAAAAGAAAAACCCATCTGTTGTTCTGTGAAATAAATATTAATGTAAGCATGTTATTGTCTGGACCTGATAGTGTAGTAGTTTCAAGCATTCCTCACATGCATTTTTACATTGACCCGCCCCTTTTTGCTCTGTATGAGAGTTGAGCAAGCCTCAGCCAGCTTTCTCCTTTCCTGTACTT
>NW_023340246.1:146548-154018 GCF_004916995.1 Morone saxatilis
ATCTATGTTGAAAAGACAACCACTTTTTAAAGATTAAAGTTAAAGTCATACATATATGGTCACATCTTAACTTGGGTAATGTTAGCAAATGTTAGCTGACTGGCTAACTAATGATTTAGCCAGTGTGGTGAGATGATCATGTCCTTCAGGGCTAAAAGTTATATTAATATAATAGCCTCTTTAACAGTTACGTATGGATTTTACAATGACCAGGTCAAGGTTCTTAAAAATTGCCATTACCATGGTGATACTTGATTGAAATCAAATTAACTTTCTTCTAAAGGCAGCCATTGTGAGGTTCAAACTGCCAGCAGCAGCTCACTCATTGGTGTTTCATATACATCAGTGTATGTAGAAGCATTGGAGGACCACATGTTACAATTCATAACAAAAATTATCTCAGGACACTTCTTAAATAGTAGGGATAAGTCTAGACAATACTAAAAAAAATATAATTGTAAACACAAACCTAGACTGATCATGCAGTATGCAGTGTTGTGTGTGTGTGTGTGTGTGTAAGCTATTTTGAAACAGATTTAGCCTTCGTGCTGTAGGCGGCGTTTACTGTAACTTGATAAGACTGCAGTCAGTTGCTGTGAGACACACAGTTACACTGTGAATGCCAAAGTTCATGGTCATAGAACAATATAACTTACTATAAAGTGAACAAGATGTCGGACAGAGCAGACTTACTGCTGGAGCTGAAACGGAGAGTTGGCTGCTGTATAGACGAAGCCAAAGCAAAGCTCCATGTGCTCAGTAAGGACATATGGGGCTGTCCAGAGCTGGCTTATGAGGAAACCAGGTCTCATGACAGACTGGTGGCGTTTTTCAGTCAGGAGGAGGGCTGGAAGGTCGACAGTCACTTCAAACTGGAGACTGCATTTCGAGCCACTTGGGGAACTGGAGGAGGCGGCGAGCAGCAGGTCAACATGGGCTTCCTATGTGAGTACGATGCCCTGCCTGGTATTGGACACGCGTGTGGACACAACCTGATAGCTGAGGTTGGAGCTGCTGCGGCTCTGGGGCTCAAAGCTGCGCTCGAGACCACAGAGAAGAAGCTCCCTGTGGGGGTGCAGGTAGGACAGCTACACAGTGTTCAGTTCATGTTTGGCAAAGTTGTTTACTTGTGAAGTTTGGTTGTTTGTCAATTTGACTATTACAACCTGGAGATGTGAGTCTGAACAAGTAGTGCAGGTCAAAGATCAACATTTTACCACTGGGCACTGAGGCCAAACTCTAAACATAATGGGTAATTACAGCTAGACTGGGTCAAAATGTCATGCTTAAACTGCAGACTTTCAGCTTGATTTTGAGGCTGTTTCGAGAAATTGTTGACATGTTTATACATATTCCCCCAATTTTAGGGGACAAAAATTATTTAAGAAAATTAAGACAAACTGAAATAAAGTCACCACTTCTATATCTGGGGGTCCAATACATTACAGTCAGTGACTGAAGTCAACAGATATCAGCAGACTCTTCCCTGTTCCCTGATAAGCTTCTGCCATCTTCCCATCTTATTTGTCTTGGAAGCTTTTTACTCTCAGTCTGGTTTTCAGGAAGTGGATTGAACTCAGGTGGCTGAACATCCCACTAGCTATAAAAAGCTTGTGACATGAATTCAAACAAATCCCTGCTTGAAAGGCAGGAAATCTGTACTTTTAAATATGGCTGTCTGAATAAACCTTTCTCACAGCGTTTTGACATGAAATAGTAGGGTAAACACAGGTGTTACAAATTACTAATTATATTCCGTTCCATTTAGTGTAGCAGAGCCTTTCCAGTGAGTCAACATGCACAATAGCCGACTGACTCTGTTTGAGTATCATTGCTAACACCTGTGTTTACCCTACTGTGCCATGTTAAAATGACTGCTGTGAAAAAGTTCTATTGTACTTTATGGACTAAAACATGTAAAAACTGTTATTATCCTGGTTGAGTTGCAAAGGGCCAGTGTGAACCTGAGCCAAAAACAGAATGCATAGTCAGACTATGGTTCTGTAATTCAGACTAAAAAGAGAAAAAGGTTGTGGGTGCAACTACTGCCACTAACTCATACACACTTAGAATCCAACGCATGCTGGACCTGTCTCCACAGGTGACGGTGCTGGGGACCCCGGCTGAGGAGGACGGTGGAGGTAAAATTGACATGTTAAGAGAGGGAGCCTTTGATGGCCTCGATGTGGTGTTTATGGCCCACCCATCAAAAGAGGATGCCACATACCTTCCCTGTGTGGCAGAGCACGAGTAAGTTTATTACACGCAAATGTCCTGTATGAATATTTTTCTGTTTGTTGTGTGTGCTGAATAGTGTCAAACCATTGGCAGGAGTGTAAAACTCCACAGAGAACCTTTTAGTGCCCTCTGTATAGAAGCAGAGACTGAAGTGTGATCTGCCTTATGTTTTCCAGTGTAACCATAAAGTATCATGGTAAGGCGTCTCATGCCTCGGCCTACCCCTGGGAGGGAATCAATGCGCTGGATGCAGCTGTGCTGTGCTACAACAACCTGTCTGTGCTCAGGCAGCAGATGAAGCCAAATTGGAGAGTTCATGGTGAACTGAACCTCTGTACTTAAGTCATGCGCCGAGGATTTCACTGAGCTTGGGTTAAATCATGTTGTGTTGTGCAGGTATCATTAAGCATGGGGGATTGAAACCAAACATCATCCCTGCCTACACTGAGCTGGAGTACTACCTGAGAACTCCCTCACGTACTGAGCTTCCCGTCCTAAAGGCAAAAGCTGAGATGTGCTTTAGATCGGCTGCTGTGGCAACTGGTTGTGAGGTAAAAACCACAGTGCAGTGACATTCAAATTAAGCAATAAGCCCCAAGAGGCCGTGTTTTACTTTAGAACAGCTAAGAAATCAAAATCACTCTTTCAGGTTGAAGTAGAGTTTGCAAGAAATAAATACGACAACATGCTGCGCAACGCTGCACTGGAGGAGCTGTACGAGTGGAACGGCAAGTCTCTGGGGATGGACTTCACCACAGATGAAGATGTTCTAAATAATGAATCTGGTACGTGTGCTTCCTCTGTGGATGTCAAAGAACAGTTAGGAATGAAGAGGCGACTGAAATATGTAGGAGTGGACAGTGTCACACACAAGCACTCAGTTTCATCTATTCAATCTCTTAATAAACATTAGTTGTGGGTACCTTCTACTAAATTTATTTAAAGAAAGCAAGTAAGGATAGTTGTCAGAATGTTTAAATATTACTTGCATGATGCCCCTGTTGACCACCTCTGTTCAACTCACTTTTTCTCCTCTTGTTGTCTTCAGGCTCCACAGATTTTGGCAATGTGACATTTGTTGTTCCAGGGATCCATCCGTACTTCTACATTGGTTCTAATGCTTTGAACCACACAGCGGAATACACTGTTGCTGCTGGTATGTTCGACCCTCTGCCCCATACACACATTCATGGGGACTCATCATCCACATAATGCAATCCCTTTCCCCTAACCCTAAGCTTAACCTGACCTAAACTGTCCTTTCTTAAGTCACCCCTTTTGCCTTTCCTGTACTTAGATATGCTATGTGCTAGTCTCGCCTATGTTGAAAATACAATCACATTTTGAAGATGGTTAAAAGATAAGTGACATATAGTCACATGATAAGTTAGATAATGTTAACAAAACGCTAATAAATAACTTGCCAGCTAACTAGATTGCAAATGATTGATTTAGATAGCTAAATAGTTAGCTAGTGTTTTGCTTATATTAGCTGTCTATCTTAAGATGTGTATATGTTGCTTTTATGTTTTAACCATCTTCAAAATGTGGTTGTCTCTTAAATATAGATTAGCCTAGCGCATAGCATATCTAAGTACAGGAAAGGAGAAAACTGACAGGTTCTGACCAAGGCCTGCTCAACTGCTATTGAGGCACAGAGCAAAAAGGGGCGGGATTAAGGAAGGGTCAATTCTTACCCTAATCCTAAATCCAAGTTTTAACAGCCCTTTAAACTTGTGGGGTTCAGCATTTTGGTCCCCACATAGCTGTCAGACCCTATAAGTATAGTAGGTTCCTGATTTCTGTAAAACAAAATATAGTAAAACAAGTCTCCCCCACACACACACACACATTGCAACTACTAGGGCCCTTTAGACTTTACATCCTTTAAATTTGACACTTTACCATGATAATATATAAAGATATTGAAATTAAAACCATATTGCCTTTTGGTTTGAAAACGACCAGTGTCTGATGTTTGTATGACTGACTGTATCTGGGACTCCAGGTGATGACAGAGCTCAGTTCTTCACCCTGAGGACGGCAAAGGCTCTGGCCATGACGGCCCTGGATGTACTGCTGCTGCCAGAGCTGCTGCAGAGGGTGAAACAGGAGTTCACTGAGGCCAAACTGAAGGAGGACAGGAAGCTGACAGGAGGAGACCCCACAGAGTGCTAAACACTGTTGATCCTTCCTGCACACGGACAACAGACTCTGGAAGTTCCTGTTGTAAAATGCAGCGTCCAGGGCTGAAGAGTACTTTACTACATTTGAGCCTTTTTATTACAATCATTTCATTATGAACATGTGTATGAATGTGCTTTACTGTGGAGGCAGGAAGCTGCTATTGATGATGTATCTGTGTTGTTTTTGTTACCCTGATAGAAATTTACTTTCACTAACTGGTTAAACTGAGAAATCCTTTTTTGATTAACCCTTTCTATTACTCAACTGTTTTTTCTTTTTTGCTTGAGCTGGTTGATAAAAAGTGACACAGTTATCAATTCAATTCATTAAGCCTACTCTTAAATGTTATGTACATTGATATTATATGATGTTGAAAAATATCAACTGACTTTTTTGAGCATGTTATCTGCCCGAACCGCATCACTCACTGCCCATTTCTACTAGTATAAGCATTCGTAAAGTAAATTCGTAAAGTGAATAAAATATCAATAATTTACTGCTGAGTTGCTTATGTTGATAGACTTTATTTGCTACAGAGGAGAGAGGCGAGAGGAGAACGTCATGAAGCAATTTTAGGTTTCGTACGATTGCCAAGAACTTCAATATATAAGTTAATACCTATTAATTAATGCTACCCAACTAAATAATATATAGTAAATAATATTTAGTTATTTATGTATTTATTTATCCATCTGCACAATTCCTTAAAGAATTTTACTATAAGTTCAATAAACCACATTGTATATTTAATATTGAGTATTGAGAACCACTGTTCTAACATACAGATCTTGCCCCTACGTGTTACACTTTTATAGAATGGCCATTCTATCCTGCTGGTTCTATTGACATTTACTTCTGTTTCACCTGTCTATATTTTTTCATTCTCCAATTCAAACAGGACAGACAATCTGACCCTTTTTTAAATTTTGTTTTCAAGTGTTTTTCTTATATTTTCGTTTTCAAAGGAAGAAACTTACTGCCAGAATGTACACTTTGGTTGTGTTTTTGTATTACGGATTATCCGACCCAAGTTGTAATAAACCAAAATTAAGAACTTATAACCTTCCTCCAGGAAATTGTGATGTTGCGATCACAACACAAATTATGCCCTGCCCTGATTATTTTCACCTGTGTCTCCTTATATTTAGTCTTTGTGTTCCCTTGATTCTGTAGCAGTTCATTTCGGTCTTTTCCTTAGATATTGTGCTCCTGGTTGTGTCACCAGTTTCTTTGTTCCTGGTTGGATTTTTATGAACAAGCTTCTATTTACCTGCATCTGTCTGTAAGTGGATTATCACTGAAGACATCCTGCTGCATCCACTGTTTTGTGTTAGGGTCCAATTCTGTTGGAACAACTGCAAGTTCCACCAATCATAGCAGTCACCCAACTGTTGCCACATGGCAGCAAACTACTAGAGATTTTATTCTCACTGGAATAAGTTGCTTTCAATTTTTTATGAATTATGAAAAAAATGCAACTATTTTTGCAATTTATGCCTAAAAACATTACAACATACATCACAATTTTAATCCAAATCCTGGTGGGTGTAGTTAGCAATTACCTCGCTTACCCCCTTCCTCTCCGAGTACGAAGGACAAACTACAGTTTATCAAAGGCTAATTCTAAGGTAACAAAAAAAAAAACAAACAAAACCATTATATATATATTCTTATATTCAAGTGATTATACACTAATGAAAACATACATGTAAATATTATATTCCATTCCATTCAGCAACGCAGTGTCAGCATACCCCGTTCCTTTAAGTAAGTCATTGGTGTTCTTCCAGTAAACAGGCAAACATTATAAACAAGAAGTATGTACACTGACTTACCACAGAGCCAATACATTAGTTATGACACTATGTAGATGAAAGGAGGTACAAGAGATGGGGATATTAAAGTAGAAAAAGCTCCAATATCCCATTTGAGATTTACACTAATGTCTCAATGTAAGCTCAAGTGTATTGAAACAGGTCAAATGATCAAACATTAAACCATGAAATCCTTAAAAAAGAACAACACAATAACCAACACAATGACTCAGCCACACAAAAGAATTTACATTTGGTATATCAAAAGCAGAATCCAGATGTGTCCACCTGTAAAATTAAGATCCATGCATGAGCCAGTACATCAGGTACAGAGAATGTTAGAAGTTAGGTGTCAATTCAGCACATCTGTTTAAAAGATGAGTAGGGGATCTCCTCAGAATGAAGGAAGTAACTATCCGGGGCTGCAGCTGCACAGCAGAGTTCCTCACTGGTCCAAAAGCTTAAGGTCTCTCTAGATTTCACTGGAGTTCGGTTCAGTTGGTCCAAACCAAAGAACAAAATGACACATTGGGCCTCATGCAGGAAACGAGACATAAACCACAATTTGTTCTTGTTTTATTAGTAGAAAACTACTAACTTCTCAAACCTTCTAGTAGTAGAAGTTATTACTTCTCTTTGGACATTATACGAGGGGTCGAGAGCACTCTTACCAAGAAGAACAAAGCATCCACAGTCCACAAATTGATTGTCCTAAGCAAGGAAACAAAAGTTTTACATTTGAGGAGCATAAATAATATGTTTTTGTTTGTTATTTTTCACAGATTATCTGTCTCATGTTCTGCTGTCAGGATATAATGAAAGTTTCAGCAAACATGACAAGAAAATATTTTTATAAAAGTGACCTACTGCAGCTTTAATACCAGTGACTATTAGGCTACGTTTACACAGCAAACCTTAGCGCTCAATTCTAAATCTATTTAAATGTGGTCCATATCCGATTCCAGTGTGAACAAGTCACGGTCATATGAAAGTCACATGAATTCTGACATGACGTTCACACTGAGATCATATTGCAAAAACATTATTTACAGAGACCCAACAGTACCACCATGAGCAAGCACTTGGCGATGGCGGCAAGGAAAAACTGCCTTTTAAGAGGTAGAAACCTCGGACAGACCCTTCGGCTCTAGGTGGGTGGTCGTCTGCCTCGACCAGTTGGGGTGAAAGAGAGAGAGAGAGAGAGAGAGAGAGACAGAGAGAGACAGAGAGA
>NW_023340246.1:154118-162103 GCF_004916995.1 Morone saxatilis
ATTATGGAAGAATTCCCCTACATCTGTTTTATGATTATCTGCTAGGTAAATGACTGCTGTATTGGTGATCTAGTAGAAGTGAATTAATGATTTATTTGCTTTGATTAATTAAATGTATGTTATTTATTTATTTAACGTATATATAGCCATTACATTTTGCCATACATGATGTGCATACAAAAAACATTTAAAACTTGTTAAATTGTGTCATTTTATAAAGTTGTGGGCTTCGATAAATGAAAATGTATAATGTAAAAAACTGTCCAGATCAGCTCAAGAGCTAGAAGTCAATTTTACTTATACAGCACATAGACTGTATGATACAGCCTAGTATCATGAATCATAAATTTGCCTCAAGGGGCTTATTCAGCATATGACACCCTATTCTTTGAGCCTCAGTTAGGAAAAGGAAACTATGAACTAAGACTGCAACCACTGCACCAAATAGCTAACTACAGCCAAGCACTCTCACCCAGCGGCACTCTGGCAGGTACGGCCCTGCGGTCGATCCAGAAGGACACCCAGGACAGCATGACCATAAGAGTGGCGGGGAAGTAGGTCTGCAGCAGGAAGAAGAAGATGTGCCGCCGCAGAGTGAAGTTGATGTACAGACGGTTATACCAGCCTGGAGACAGGGAGGAAGTTAGAAGTGGCATAGGCCTGAGATACTGTAGGTCTGAAACAAAAGACAGCTGTCAGTACCTGTGCTGCTGTAGAAGGCCAGCTTGGTGGTGGTGTGGAACTCCCAGATGAGGAACTGGGAGAGAGAAATTCTCTCATCTGTGTTTAATGACCTGTTCCCTTCCTTCCAGTACAGCATCAGGTCATCATCTGTATACGCATCTGGAGAGACAAAGAGCATAAACTGAGTAACTGCGGCCCACATTATAACACCAGAGAGAAGATTCTGTACAATACAGTAAAAACACCATCCACAATCTCTGATTATTTATGACAATTTAACCACATTTCCATAATCTAGCATATTCACACAATAATGAAAAACTGTGTAACTGTAGAGGAGAACTTGATCACATCAGTCACTTACAGCTCTCTATCTCCAAAGAGCACGTCTGCGTATCGAGTGGAAAGCGACTCAGGTCCATGCTGCACATGGCTGTGACTGTCACCCTGCAATGACAATTAGCTGTAGTAATGTGATGACAAAATGCTGCAGAGAAATTATTTGTTATACTCTTGGGATATTTTTTAAAGATACAAAAGGTAAGAACTGCTGTTGCATTTCTTCCATAGCACAAAACAATCTCACTGTATCTGTAATCGGGTTAACAAGGTTGTTCTTCTGGGCTAAATGCTAACAAAGGAGGGGGCTGCGGAGGTGAGTGACCAGGCAGTGACTTTTGCTTATTTGCCCATATGCATGTCTAACCTTCAGAGACTGACCCCTCAATATTCACAGGCAAACACTGTGTGAGTCAGGGGTTTGAGGAGAGATATGGTTTCCGGCACAGAGATGAATAAATGAAAATACATAATCTCAGCTCACAGGATGAGAGGAGGCCACATGGTCCACGGGCCAGGTCTACAAACTGTCATCCTCACATGCCAATCTGCCTTAGTCTGGAAAATCTCCAACCAATACCAACCCCACACAGATTAACCCAGGTCATGTGATGAATATACTTATATCTGCTGTTAACCATCACATACTCTTCCCTCATACACACAGTACAGCCACCAGGTAGCAAAGTACCACAGTCCACATCAAGATCAGGATCAGGATGTCGATTTGAGTCCCAATTAGATCACCGACTTAAGCTAATGAGAGCTTTATCCGACCATTTCTACTGATTAATAGGCTCCTGCTATCAATCACCAATCATCAGCGAATGTTGGTGAATTCAGATCTGTTTTGATTTCTGTTCCGGTCTGTCAGGAAGGCAGCACTATGCTCGAGTGCTCACAACAGGAGGCAGATGGCCAGCTGTTAATCTCTGCCAGGCTCTGTAATGTGGATTACAAAATCAACTATCTTGCCTTGGAGCCTCTAGTTGCTCGCCAAAATTACAAGGTCTTGCTCAGCAGCATTAGTGGCCACAATTGGCAGAGCGTTATCCCCTTAAATACACATCTTGTACTGTGGCAGCTGGTGCCACTTTGTCTTTGCGGGACAGCCAGTGGTAATTACATCCCTGAAACACCCACTAACATCATAACCTGCCCCACTTCCACAAACCACCTCCATTCTCTATCCATCCACCAAATGCGCTCGAACTTTCCCCTCTTTTCCCATGTCCTGGCTGCCCCACCCATCTGCAAACCTGTTCCCACAACGCTGCAGCACATACACCCTAACCCTGTTCCTGTTCCCCAGTCAGTTGTCAGATCTGACCACCGTTATGCAGATATTATGAGTTGTGGGTATCAAGATAAACAGCTGGGAGAACTAATTCTCCAGTCTGGTGCCAGTAAACCATTGGAGAAGAAGAGGACACAAATGGAGGCCAATCAAACCTTAAACGGTAGTAAATCATGTTGAAAATATGATGGAAATATGGAATATATGTGTGTCTTTTGTTTTATTTTGGGGAAGGTTAGTCTCATTGCTCCACACAGATCTGGGTCACATTCAGTCTGAAAACTGTGTTTTCCTACAGTTTTTAGGTGAAGTGATGAGTTTCCTCAAAATGGTGTGGTACAGGCTATAAGGTATATTTACTCTCATTTGGTGGGTGTGTCAGAGATGTTACCTAATCAGCAGTGACGTTTGTCTAAACGCTGTTGTATTAAAAAGACAGGGTGTTCAGTGCACCACTGTTTGACTGATGTTTTTTCGTCTGTTGCCATTTTCAGGGGAGTCTGGTTTTTGTGTTGGATTTTATTTTTATCAGTTCATCGACTTTTCCACATCTGGAAAGCATACAAGCTTTTTTGCGATATTTGGTCTTTTACCATTTTCAGCATTTCCACTCTTCGATGGATGGAGACGCATTGACTCACAGCCATTGATTAACAAGAAATAGTCCATCTTAACCGCCATTTTCAGTTGTTCTGACATATTAAGTGTTAGGCCCCAACCTTGGGAGTTAGCTGGAATCGCGAGATCACAAAATCACACAAGAATCCATCTTGTCAGGCTTCAAGCTATGTGCCTGTGTCCAACCACAGTGGTTTGGACCAATCAGCATCCTATTAGGAACTACTAGGTACAGGCATGGTTTAATGCTAGGTGTGTGTGATGAAATGTGTGTGAGAAGTTCAAAAACAACCATGGCGGCTGCTACAGAGGTTAGCATAGATGCTGCTAGCATCAGTTATATCAGAACTGGAGAGTATTACTTCATTGAAAGAAGAGCAATGGCTCATTTCACTGATCTAATTGGTTAAAGTTTGCCCATGGTTTCTGCTGCAGTCAGGTTAGTTGGGCCCTGCTGACCGGGGGAATTACCTGAGGCTGTAGAGGACTTTGCCATCTGGGTAAACCCGCAGCATGACATTGTCAGTGGTGGTGTCATGTGTGAAGGACTTCTTAGAGTGGACGAAAAACATGTCAGGAACCCAGATTTTCTTGACCAGGCGACCATCGAAGGTCATGCTCTGGTTGGTGTTGCTTCTGAAGGACAGACGTTCATCTTTCCAGTAGTGCCTCAGATACAGGGTCATAGTAAAGTCCTTAAACAAGGAAATACATGCCTGTTACACTACTACTCAACTAACAATATACACAAATAGTCCTACACAGTTTGGTCCATACATACCATATCAACTTCTGAAATTGCATCCAAACTTTCAACCTGAACATCCACTCCAACTGGAACCGCAGGCCCTGGAAGAATATGCAGCAGTACACAACAATGCATTAACCTGTAATTTGTATTGATATGAGTATTACTTAAAAATACAACAGTGGACAGTGACAGTGTGCAGATGTAGCCCAGGTACCTCATTCAGAACTGCCTGGATTATTTGTGTTTATATACCAATCCTTTTGCTTCAAACAATGGCTTCTGCTCTCTTTCATCCAAATCCCCATAAAAGCAGTTTGGTGCAGATTTCCCCCGAAAATGGCAAGGAGCCAGTGGAGTGAGTACTCTAATCCTAACTGACATTATAGTGGTCTTTTTATTTATTTTTTTAGGGCTTCAGATTCTCTATGTTTTCAAAAGGGACAACAATCATAGGATTCTTTGAGTCCTCCTGATGAATTAGTATAAAATTAGGGCTATAGTTAGTGTGAACACTGTCCTTGTCTTTCTCTAAGACTTATGGAATTACATTACTTTTTTCGAAAGTGTAACCACACCCAGGCTTAAAATCCTACTTGTGCTACCATCTAGTGGTTGCTGCATGCATCCGGCCTGTTTCTACAGCAGGCCAGAACACTGGCTCACGTTTTTTGTATGTTTTACTGCCACCGTAGCTTTTCTTTCGTACTTGGAAGGGGAGGGTGAAGCGAGGAAGTTGCAATCTGCAACAACATCTCTAGATGCCACTAAATCTTACAACCTGGCAAAAACAGTGGGCATCACTGTTTTTGCCTTGCTTTAATGAAGGGATTTTACTGTTAACCTTAACAATGGTTCCTCACCTTAACAAAGTAGTAGTTAAACACAAACCATAATCTCATCCTAGCAAAGTAAACCCAGACTAAGCTCTTTCCCCAGGCCTACTCTCAAAGGCAGCACAAAAACCCTGTGACATAGTGGTACAAATGGCAAATACAAATTTCTTCTCAACATTCAGGGTTCACTTGTACACATGAAAAGTGAGAAATGGAAACAGAGCTTGAGTTAAAAGTTCATGTTTCATGTTATTCTCAATTGGCCATGATTGTGAGTCTTAAAAGAAAGTTACAAAACTTGATCAGATGCAGCCCTCATGAAAGTTGTGAAGTAGGGAGGTATTTCAAATGCAGTTTGACAGCCTTAATTATACAAGTGGCACAGACGTATTGGTTTGGTGTCTCTTAGTGATTAGTAAACATTTTAAAAGACACCAGATTTTTACAGCAGATAGAGAGCCACTTTGGCAGTGTTTCTGGCCACCTGTTGAATACACACAGAGTCAAATATTAATTTACATTTTAGCAAGAGTTCAGTCCACAAACTCCTGAGAAAAATATTTGTTTTTGTTACTGCTAGATGCTTGAGTTTCTTCACAAGCCTCTCACTTTTACTCTCTGCTGTTTTCATGCTGGGCAGGTACCGTGCATGCTGTGCTGGAAATGATGAACAAACTGATGGGTTAAGCCAACCAATTATAAAGAAGACAGCCATGTGTGCATCTCATAAAACACCCTCGCTTGTTCCATTTTTGAGGACTGTATTTTTTTACATTACACCTTGCACTTACAGTGCAAACTCTCCATTTTCCTTTAAAAAACATCAACATTTAGCATATGAAGCCTCCAGTAACTAATCAGACTCAATCCAGATCAGATTTCCTGATGTAATTAGTCTTTTTAAGAACTCCATATGACATTCCGTATTTATAGGGGAAAAGCAAGTGTGAGAATCTAAAATGCACACAGATTTGGGTTTTGAGCGCTGTTAATGTGGCAGATTAAGACGGGAGTTATTATAACCTAAAGCTACAGACTGGGGCTGCTTGGTAATTAATCACTGGCCCACAGCAGCATGGCTCAGACATAATCCTGCTCTGTTATGTCATCTCTACAAACCAGTGCCAGACATGCCTACCTCCCACATTCAGATGAGCGTATAGATCAGATGTGGGTTGGGGTTTAGTGTAAAGTCTAAAAGAACACTTTGATGTGGCTAATGACTTGTCTGGACACTGATTAAACTGAAGACTCTTTGGATAGAGATCTCAGTCTGCTGGCCGCCTGCATTTATTGACACCGCTCCATTTAGTGTAGAGGTTGAACCTTCTTACCTCCAAATCCTGGTCGCATTGTAAAGTCATGGTCTTCTATCCTCAGCAGGTGCTCTGTCTTTGTACCCCAGGCTTTAGTTATATCTGGACTCCTCTTCAATATGGGGCTGAAAAAGAAAAGAGTTTATTTCTACATATGAAGTTCAGGGTCAGAAAGATGAACAATTCCTCAACTGTATTTTTAGCACTTTGTACTTACATAACACTACATTACTAATATGCACCACAAGTTTATCAGACCTTCTGTGCAACTACTGAATGAAACCTTTTCCGCTGTCTCTCTCTAGCTTATCCAGTGTTTACAAAGGTTTGCACATAATTGCACTAAATTAGATCCCTTTGATGTTAAAGACATATCAACTGAAATGCTGAGAAACAAACTGGCCTTCATGTTTCTGAGGTGTCATGCCACACCCATCACCTTACAGCAGCATGCTTGTGAAGTTCTGATCTAACTGATCAGCATATTTCAACTTGTCTACATTGTCTTTGTCTTCTACATTGTCTTGCTACTTGTAACCTACTGGTTGTGATTCACAAAATAAATGTATATAAACATTATGCTATGAGGATGGTGGGGTGGATGGATGGCTCAAACAAACACAGTACTTTAACCCAGGAGACCATCCTATGTGGGATGTCCCATGGGAAACCAAAAGTCAACACTGACTTGTCAGGCACGTTCTTTTCCTAAACCTAACCAAGTAGTTTTGCTGCCTAAGCCTAACCAAACGGCAACCTCAGCAAGCTTTATTTTGAAGTGTAACTGGATTTCCTTATCTATTATTGCTAACTTGTTCATGGAATGAGCACGTGTGGAAATATTGTCACTGACACATCCAGGCGAGGCAAAATGTGACAGGAATCATATTTCCATTTGAAAGAATATTCTGAAAGGTGCACCTTTCTAGTTCTGGGATTTGAGGTGCTGGGAACTTTCGTTAAAGGTGCTGGTCCATGTAAACTCGATCGCGGTTTGGCAAGTTTCCTTTAATCTTCTACAGTTCAGTTTTGGAGTCTGTATCTGCTGTAGCCTCAGTTTTGTGTTTTTAGCTGACAGGAGTGGACCGGAGTGCTAATAGAGGAACTCTTCTGCGCAGCACTGTTGCAATGCGTGGTTAGTTGAGTTACATAATGGCTAAACCTAACCAAGTATTTTTTGTGCCTAAAACAGACTGACCTTTTAAGGGCCACTGACCAAGGTGCTGTATTTAATCCAGTTTGCCCTTTGTCCTCTGACTTTGCTCATGAACAACATCCACAGGGTAATTGCTGATTGGATGTTTTTGCAAAATCCCAGGAGATCAGGTGTTTGTTGGATACTCCAACCACCCATCTGGCACCAACAACCCAGCCATGGTCTATCACTTGGATCACATTTCTTCCCCATTGTGTATCATTATACGTAGTGAGCTGCTGCCACGTGATTGAGTGATTGGATGCATCCCTGTTGATCCCCCAACCTCCAGCCTTGTGTGCATTATGTATGTAGCCTGTTGCCTTCACAGTCTTCAACATGACCCCAGGTTCAGTTATTGCGTCATTTGATTAGACTATGTGTGTATTTTCCTGTGTGTGTGAACACTCTGATGGTTGCTTGATCTATTTAGCAACTGATAATAGGCTTTTCAGTGTTGTGTACAGTTGACGGCGACCCAGCCGTGTGATTTTGTGCAGTGCGGCTGGTTATCATCATATCGGGTTTATGCAGTGAATAATCTTATGAATTTCCTCATTCTGACAGATAAGAATGGATTATATTGGGCTTAGTAAGATACACAGAAGCAGCCCATCATCGTCAGTACATGCTGCAAACAATAGTGTGATTAAAATATTGACCATGTGCCTCTATGTCCAGTTACGCTGCTTTAATCTCCACTATAAGATTCTCCTATATAGCCTCTGTTATTGTTCTAATTGAACTAGAGAAAGGTTTTTAAAACGCATACACAAACACACACACACACTCGTCATACCTGCAAATCTTACGATGGGGTTCTTCTGTCAAAGGCTTTTCTCTTCTGGATCTGAAAGGAGAGAACATACAAGTGATTTTTTTGCATGTTTGTCACACTTAAGTGTTTCGGAACATCAAACCAATTTAAACAATAGTCAAGGACAACCTGAGT
>NW_023340246.1:162203-170728 GCF_004916995.1 Morone saxatilis
ATCCCCAAAGCTCATGAAACCCCGCCGGTAGGGTTTGCTGATGACAATCCACAAACAATCACTACAGAAACAGCCGCTAAATCTTAACTTACCTTTTCGGCACGAACAGATGGGTCGGTGAGTTCATTATCCTTCAGAAACATCGGCTGAGAGATAAGACAGCAGATACCAAATTTCATCCGTTCATCGTTGGTCTCATTGGCTAGCGCTAGAAGAAGTCGAGTTCCGTCGCGCGCCCCACCCACGCCCCATATGAGACTACATAACCAACCCATACTCCATAATATATTACACTTGTGGTGGGTTGTCCACATCCTATGAGTTCAATATTTTTCTCTAGCCTACATTCATCTAGGAGAACTCGTAGGTAGTACGCCCTCACGCCACAGACCTTTTATCACATATGGTACCACAAGGCCATCAGCTACCTTACACCAGCAGAGTTAGTAGTCTGGGCTCTATGATCACGGTCGCCTACAGAATGGTGTGTCTCCCCAAGAAGGATCTCTAGAGGAGAGCATAAAGCATCGTGTATGCCGGTGTGGACAAGAAAATTCAAGGAAGACGAGCTCTCATGATGAGAAAGCTCAAGCGCAGTAGGGTTAACTCCTTGAGACGATCTGCACTACCACTTGGCGCTCATGGGCCAAAATTTGTTGCCCAGGATCAATATGCTCTACCTGATTTCGGCGCGCGAAGGACTATGACGCTGTATGGGCATAATCCTATCGAACCCAGCAAGGTGAGAGTGCACGCCTGCAGTTCTTTAGCCACAATGTGTCGAAGACGTCTATGTTAGTGGGTCTTTTGTGAACTTCCTGGATGGAGTGGATCGCTTGCGCTCAGAGGGTAATTGGGTTGGCGGGGCCGGCCACTCCTGGCCCGGGGCCAAGCCGATTCCCAAAACCACATCCTACTGCCCCCACTTTGAAGAGCGCTTAATGGCTCTCACTGCTGGGTTCGTGATTTCCCTAACAAAGCTTTGGACAATCCGCGCTTATACTAAACCCTTAATCCAGGCTGAATAAGATCTCAAATTATTTTCTTTTCTCAATTGTTCCTGCAATTCTGTGTTGATCTCGCATATGGTAGCTTTTAAGGATTTCTGGTTGACCTACTGGTGTTCAGCAGCTCCTATTTAAAGTGATTGCCTTGATTGTGAACAGGTGTGGCAATAATCAGGCCTGAGTGTGCTAGAGAAATTGAAACTCATGTGTGGACAACCACAGTTATAGTATGTTTTAACAAGGAGGGAATCACTTTTTCACACAGGGCCAAGATGGTTTGGATTTTTTTTCAACCTTTAATAATAACACCTTCATTTACAAATTGCATTTTGTGTTTACTTGTGTTGTCCTTGACTATTGTTTAAATTGGTTTGATGTTCCGAAACACTTAAGTGTGACAAACATGCAAAAAATAAGAACTCAGGAAGGGGGCAAACACTTTTTCACACTACTGTATTACATGGTTTTATGCAATGTTAGACACTGATGCTAAGTTGGGCAAATCTTAAAAGTATGCTTTAAGTAATTTTGGAAAACAGAATAGAGGTCTGGGAGGTCTGTGACATGATGGTATGATTGCATAAGCAGCTAAAAACTCTCAACAACAGAGAAAAATTCTGATTCACCCATGGTACGATTCTGTTCTGAACAAGTTGGAATGGTGTGCTTTAAAGCTGCAGTAGGTAACTTTTATTTCCAGTTTGATGAAACGTTCCCTAGATGAATATGTAAAACACAAGACAGATAATCTGTGAAAAAAATCGGGTTCCTCTGGCTCCTCCTAGTGCTGCTAACAACATTCCGAGAATCCACCGGAACAAAAACAACCAATCAGAGCAAAGAAAGATAGTTGATTGTTGAGGTTAATTCCCAAATTGTCAAATACAGATGCTTGAGTTGGTGGCTTGAACCATTGGGACCCAAATCATCTTTATTGGACAACTTGTGGATGAGACTCAACAATCAACATCTTTCTTGCAAATTCTAGCCATTAGGAGCACTAGGAGGATTATCTGTCTCATGTACTACTGTCAGGATATAGGGAAAGTTTTAGCAAATATGACAAAGTTATTTTTATAGAAATACCTACTGTAGCTTTAAATAAGATAATCTGGACTCTCTCCACTGATCCCTGTGGGAAAGTAGATAGCTTAATTAGCATAATTGTTTTAATTGTATAACCTCACACTGAGAGAATCTCATGGAAATGCTGAGTTATCGTGCTCCTTCACTGAGCTACCTCAGGCAGTAAGCTCTGCACAACAGGGGGTTGTAGCAAGGCTGAGAAGTTCTGCGTCCGAACACCAGGGAACAAATTCCATGTTGTTTAATTGTCTTTATAAAGCTCTTGCAAGCAAGATTTTCTTATTTTTGCCCTGCTGTGGTGAGCAAGGCACTGTCAGCCAGCCAATCCAAAGTGAGATATATTAACAACTACAGTCCAGATTGCCATTATATATATATTATACTTTTGTAGCATGTGGCAGTTGTCATGTCTGTAAAAGGTGAAGAGAAAAATAGCTGAAAGAGATGTCGAAAAAAACAGATATTTTTTTAAACACAGATATATAACACAAATGTTTTTTTTGCCTTCAAGCTGCATATGAACATCACATTCCAAAGAACAGATAGGGTCACTGATGAGGAAACATGATTAACTTACAGGCTCCTTACTACTTATTGCTGCATCGAGAGGAAACTAATCACTGCTGGCTAAATCTAATGTTGAAAGATTTCTTTTGACCATCTGATCTCCACTGGCCACCCACAAAATTGCAACAAAAAAAGAGAAAATAGTACTACTGAGGCTGTTGCATCCGTCCCTTGTCTTTGCAGTATGTGTTCACACCTACAGACAGATGTTGGAGAAGAGTAATGTAGGTGTATTACTGGGAAAGGTTAACTCTTTAGAACCGTAAGGTTAGATTACTCTTTTCTTTCTACAGCGATAGTGCTTTTACCATAACTCATCAGCTTGGATGTAGTGGAACTGAGAAATGATTAAGCATGTGATTGCGGATAAAACATGGAGAGGTCAAAGAGCTGATGAGCTGTAAGAACACCGTCTGGTTATCTTCATGACCTTTTAACCTAAAACTTAAGTTGACTTAAGGATACTGAGTAGTTTAAAGCTGCAGTAGGTATTTTTATAAAAATAACTTTGTCACATTTGCTGAAACTTNNAGATAATCTGTGAAAAAATCTGCTTCCTCTGTCTCCTCCCAGTGCTCCTAATGGCATTTGCAGGAATCCATCGGGCCTGGATGAAAACAACCAATCAGAGCCAAGAAAGAAAGATAGAAAGACACTTTGGGTTGGTGGCTTGGCTCAACGGTCAACTATCTATCTTGGATGACAATGTAAATTAAAATGGGCAATACAGAACATACCAAGAAGCCAAGAAGTGTGACTTGTTACCAAGAATCTATTGTGACGGGCTGTCAAAAGAAGCTGGCTGGCTATGCAGTTGTTATTGTTATTGGCAGTTGATTTTATCTGGGTGACCATGGCCACTCCTTGGTGGCGCCACTCGTTACAACAGTTGTAGGCCGAGGTTTTCCAAAAAAGTGTAAAGTCTGTGAGATCTTTTGGCTTCCAAAGTTGGAGATTTGGCCAGAAAAACGATAGAAAACAATGCTCTTTGACATGTTGACTCCAGAACATTGTTCTGTTTATTGAGTCAAGTGCTTAGTTGAATAAAATTAATGACTCAATAGTCCTGATTTGCTAAAGAGTATGCATTTAGGGCTAGAGACATCATTATTAGGCAACCTAACCCCATTCCAATCCTGGAATGACAAAACAATGAAGATCACACTTCCAACTGTAAGAAAAACTTATTTTTGACTGGAGGGAGACTTTGAAGTGTAGTAGATTTTGTAGAAACACAGAACCAGTAGCACAACTTGTGGTTTTCCATCACCTTTACATGAAACAAGATATGGCTTTAATTTTGGAGGCAAGAGAAGCAAATGTCCAGTTACAACCATTCATATCAACTAAGCTTCTCAAATCCAAATTGTATCTGTAACAGCAGAAAGACAGTATAACATGTTTATGTTTGTGCTACTAAAAATGACATTTAATTGCTGGCCTTCCTTCCGCCCAGCTGACCTTTCCCAAAGGCACAACGACAATAGCAATAATTCAGAAAGCACATTAACACACTTAGATTACAGGTTACGTAATCAGAGTAAGTGATTTTTCCAACCAGGCACATGTCACCTTTTGCTGCTGTCAGCTAAAAACAGAGCTTTGATTACCGAGCATGTAGGACGACTACTGTTTTTCAGTGTGCACATACAGGAAGTCAGACCCCTGAAATCTAATTGGCCACCTCAAGTGCCACCACATTATTCTTACCTCTTCCACTCCACACTGTCTTTCATAGGCTGTATTGGGCTCCGTTTTAAACCTAGAAGATGGTGTTTTCATACGAAACTAGAACCTAAGGCATCCAATGGTACCAACCATGTCATGATAGTATGTCAAGAAGGGGGCTAAATAACACTCCAAAGTTGGGCAAAAAAAGTCATCAAAGGATCCCTTGACCTCTGACCTCAAGATATCTGAATGAAAATGGATTCCATAGGTACCCACAAGTCTCCCCTTTGCAGATATGCCTACTATATGCTAATCCCATACAGTTTTTTTTTTTGTATAAATGTATTATTTTAACCTAGTGTATTTGACTATTTCTGCATACTGGGGCCCATAAACACTGCTGGAATTGTATAAATTGGGAATGACTGGAAAGCTGAAACCCATACTTCATGCCACCCCTGCATAAGTCAGTGCCCCACTTGTGCTGCCCCAGGAAACAAAGTCTGGAAATGCCCCTGGTTACAGCCTCTCTCTCCACCTCAAAAAAACAAACACACAATTAAAGTTTAATCTGATTTAGAGCATTTTACCCCAAAATATTCTATAAATATTGAAACTGATGCAATCCCTAAATCAGAATGAATAATAACATTATATCATCATGACAGAGGCCCGACAGAAGAGGAAAAATGCTTTCTGCTTCCTTTCGACCGAATGCAACAGTATCATGCGCAAGTTCCATAACTGGACTCCATGATGAGACAAAATTAAAAAAGTGAAAAAGAATTCTCCCAAACCAGTCAATAGGTTTCAACTACATCTAACAACTTCATCAGCAGATAGGTTGATGGTTTTGTCGAGATTATTCTGCTAAACTACTATTTCCAAGGTCAAGAATGAGCTTTTGCACTCATTTCAGGCTGTAAGAGGCCTCTTTTTTGCAGACACTTAAATTAGCAATGCAATGATAAAGGATATATAAAACATTTGAGGTGGCTACACAACAGCAGCCAGAAGATCTCAAACAGAATCTTGTATTGTGACTGATTATAAGCATATTAGAGAAGCTAGAGGAACTTTAGTCATCAACTGAGCAAACTCACTCTCTGCTGATGAGGGCTGATGGAAAGTTCCTGAACAAGGCTGTTCTGATCAGAATGAACTGTCGAGCTCAATAGTTTAATCTTGTATTGTCTCTTATTTATCTTGTAGTTTTTCCAAACGCAGATCAGATTATTTTATAAACGTTCTTAAATGAAGATGGAGCTGCCAGCCTCCATGCTTGACTTGTTCCAAAGCACCCATGCTTGTTTGAAAATGTCTTTAATAGGTGTAACCAGGCTGCAAAAGAAACAGGAGCAATTCTCTAGCAGATTTTTTCTCTTTCTTAAACAAAAGTGTGACATTTCAGATTTTACGCACGATTTATTTGCTTAAAATTACTATTTTTCAGCTTCACGCGTATTTACGCACAGCACATTAGAACCTCTGCTGCATTTCTATCATAATTAACTGACCTGAGGTGACTGTATGGTTGCAGTATTTGACCTTTCGGACGCGTCTGCCCGGACACACCGACCATCCAAACCAGCAGGTTGAGCAGCACCACATCCGTGTGCATGGTGTCCAGCGGTGCCAGCCCTCTCCAAAAGTCTCAGAACTGCAGCCTGCTCCCACAACTTTTCCCGCACAGGACGCGCATTCCGGACATGCCGTAAACATAGTGGGAATCTATACATGGATGCCACGGTATTTAATCTCACAGAGGAGGGGGGGCAATTTCGCCTAAACCTACAAATCCTCCGCGTCAGATGGCTCGGATTTGCTCTCCGTGCGCTCGGTGGAGTCTGTGCAGGAGCGCAGAGCACGAGTTTCCCGCCTGTTGAGAGCGGAGTCATTCACCCCTAAGTGCACAGGTAACAACTGACAGCTGAGCAGGTCGCACGAACTCAGGATCCAGATCTGCATGCCCATGTGCAAAATGGTGAATAATCAGAAGTGGATGAGGGACCAAAACTAACAGTAACACAACATTTGGCATTGTTTTATTGTTTTATTAGTTTTTTGCACAGGTGGACCCTTTCGAACCTGGACAATGTGCTGATGATGTATAGTTGGTCAAATGTTACAATAGTACTGATGTTGACTTGCATTTGCAGTGATGACATTGGCCTACAGTATAATCTCAAACAGACTAGCACATTACCAATTACCAATATGTATAGGGAGTTATGCAACAATCTCTTAATCCAGAGAGTGTCCATGCACACTATGGCTGTGAGTACAGGCGTGTCACTGGGGTTACCTGCACTCCATCACCATGATATTTGTTCCATAGTCTTTCCTTTATTGTTAACAATGATTTAGGGCTCATGGTACTGGATCTGGAGTTGTGACACCTGCTTTGGACCTCAGTATTTTTTTTCCCCCCAAGCCGTTTTGAGCCGTTAAATGACCCTCATACCTTACATTGACATAAGCCCTCATATGTGACTTACTCCTCTTAACTCTTTCCCAACAAATCAATGTTTTCCAGCAATGGACTGATACAGACTAATTTGATTGAGGGTGCTTTTTGTCATTGCTACTTAAACAGTTTAAGTCTGTAGTAAATTGTCTTTAGCATCTGCTTTTTATTTGATCATTTAAAGTATAAAACAATGTTAATAAAAGTCACACTGTAAAACCTGGTGAGTCATTTTAACTCAAACTGTTTAAGGAAACCAATTGCCTTAAACAGTGAGGCTTACATTTTCGTAAAGTAAATGTAATGTAAAGTCAACTTATTACAATTTACTGTCTGCATCAGAATTATGAGAAGAGAGCCAGAGGTTTTATGTAAGATGTTGACCTTTTTTCCCTTGGCAGATTTGGGCCTCCATATAGTATTTAATCATTTAGATTATAGTCCAGTTGCTGTTTCGGACTTTTAGATCCCACATTTCTAATAATGCAACTTAATAGCATCTCTCCATTGGCTTTCCCATGCCCGGTAAACACCAACCTGTATAATTAAAAATGGATGTCCCCCATAGGTTTCTGAAGAGCCGTTGTGAAGCTCAGTGTGGTCAGCTCTGGCCGTCGCCATCTTGGCAGTGCTGACACTGCTGGCAAAGAGGTGGAGCGTGGGTGGAGCTGAGGCGGGGTGAATGAAACCTGGTTACAAAAAACCACCACAGCCACCTGTGACGGCAACCACCTGTCACTCAAAGCTGCCACGCCCTTAATTATGCATATTTTTTTGTGACTTCCATGTTGGCTTCATTTACTAGTAGTCTCAAAGCAGAAATAACCATGATGACATCACTAGGTTCACTAGAACCAAGCTAAGTCTTGATAATTGGTGGAGCTCCTCTGTGTTTAGTATCTGTGTTCCATATTCATTCTTTCATGCCTCACATTCATTATGTATTGTAGTTTGAACCCCATCAGTATGTCCTCAGTTTTACTTAGTAAGCCCGTGGATTTTGTGGAGTGCAGCAGTGTGGACGGTATTAATGTACACGGGCAGTAGAAGTTGATGAGCTCTGTTGTGTTATCAGAATGCCGTCTATAGGATTATCCAAAAGGGAACCCAAACTTTAATTTTCCTTTACTGCCCAAGATTATGTTTGATCCTTTGTGATTATACTTGATACTGTTATGATAGATTATTAAATAACAACATGGCAACAGGAAATGCATGACAGCAGGCCTGTCATCTGTGTCTGCAGACAGCCTGTCGAGTCAGAGCTCAGAGGGTAGCTTCTGTCTGTCGCTGTGGCAACGCAGCATCCGTTTAGCTGTATGGATCAAAACCACTGACAGTATACTGTTTATAGTGGACAGAGCTTCTGGTTCTGTGGAGTGAAGCCAACACAGAAATGTCTTAAACCTGCATACTATGTAAAGGCCAGCAGGGGGCGGCTCCAAGTCTGATAGTATAATGTCTAATGGGGATACTGGCCGAAATCTCCCTTGATTTATGAGCTCAGTAAATAGTTTTCAGCCTTCTTCCATAAGGGATGATTTTCATTTAGTCAATGATGGTCCCATTTAGAGTAAAATAGACAATGCTTTAGGTCAGTCTTTTTCTATCATCAAGTAAACTGACGACTAATGAGGCGAAGCCTGCGAGCTAGTTCAGGCAGTCAACTCGAGCTGTACTGATATACACACGACATGCCTCACTTCATAATCACTAACCAAGTGCAC
>NW_023340246.1:170828-171012 GCF_004916995.1 Morone saxatilis
CAATTAAATGACTTTTGAGCATTTTTTTAGAAGATTCCCTGTGACTATTGAGTTTTTTGATATTTTCAGAAACTTGTTATACAATCCTTTGTGTGTGTTATTATTATTATTGGTATGTTTTCTTCACCCTGATACCCCTTGTTCTAACACAGGACAAGGATGTTTAGCAGTAAGTAAAGGCTCT
>NW_023340246.1:171143-174153 GCF_004916995.1 Morone saxatilis
ATTTCTGACAATAGATCCTCCTATTTTAACAGTATGAATACTTTTAGGGTAGCTGTGGTGCAGAGGCAGAGCGGGTCGTCCCCTAATCGGAAGGTTGACGGTTCGATCCCAGCTGTGCATTGGTGTGTGAATGTATATGAATGCATTTGCTTTTGTTCGATGGACATTGCCATGTAATGTAAAAGTGCTTTGAGTGTTCGGAAGACTAGAAAGGCGCTATACAAGTACAGGTCCATTTACCATTTAGTTTTGTTCATCTTTTTTTTTATTTTATCTGTACATTTGTTTAGATTTTTTGTGTTTTATTTTACTTCATCATAAAAGTATAGGCAACTCTTCTCTTCATTATGCATATATTAAATTGTTAGACTTACACCAAAAGATCATAATGATTTCTCAATGACTTGTACGTTCTCATCTAAAATCATATCAAAATCCTTTCATTTTAAATCTAAGAAAGCAAACCATTTGTATTTATGTATTATTATTACTATGTACGGTCAAGACCTGCTCTGTTTGAAAAGTGCCCTGAGATAACTTTTGTTATGAATTGGCGCTATACAAATAAATTTAATTTAATTGAAAAAGAACAAGAATGTGATTTTGTTGAGAGCATGAACAAAGCTGGGCCTTTTATTACTCTTATTACTTTTATACATCATCATATAACTGCTTTTGTTGCACCACAGAGCAAACGCATCTCACTTGGTTGTGTAATGGTGGTACAGCACCATCTGCTGCTGGTTTCTAAAAAAACATCATTACAGGTGGAATCAAGTAGAAAAAGGGCTACAAGAAAGGAAAATAGGTTAAATATGACATTTATATGCAATCTTGATCAACAGATAACTTAATGAGATGACTTGCAATTTTTATTTAACAATATACAGACCAATCAAACCACAAATGAGATATTACATTCTACCTCAAACTAACTCAAACTTACCATTCCCAGCCTTACCCAACATGGAAAAAAAAGGTTTTAACCTGATATTGAGTGGCTTGTGTAGAAAACCATTGCCAAGGAGAGAAGCATGTATCTCATAAAATAATTACTCTCTTATAGAAGAAATATACATGCTCCTGTTGAGGACCTATTTTTCTGTCCAGTAAAATTTGTGTTCAATTTTAAATTGAATAAGCACCCCCTCAGGTCTTGACATTGTATAGAAGTTGCTGCAAATGACTCAAAAACCCAACTTTTATTTCTTCATGACTGGCGATCTAGACACATTATATAATTACTACACAGACTCCAAAGCTGTGAAACCTAGAGCCTTATGTAATGAATTTAATTTGTACATATATGTTTTATTTCCTTAGTTTTTATTATTATTATTTGTTCATATGTCTGTCCCCTTTTGCATTTTACCTGCTTAACCAGTAGAGGGCAGCAAAGGCTCAACCCTATTAAGAATCTGTCATGGCATCATGATACTGAGCATGACAGTCGGCCATCTTAGACACACATGTTTTGAATAACCAACATCAAGTGAGGCACACAAAGTGTAATTTAAAGCGCATTCAATAAATACTAATTTCTAATATTGGTATTTGTATAGCAGAATGTGTTTGTCAACTTCAAGTCAAGACCTCTGTACTGTAAATCTCACAGCAGCCCTGGCTCATAATTATCATAAACTGCGTGCCAGTTTCTTTTAGCAACCGGCAGATTTTCCTCTGTCACACACACACACACACACACACACACACACACACGCTCATGCACAAACACAAGCAGAATTAATCTGGATTTGGTGGGTGGAAGATTGTCGCTCTTGATGGAGAGCCAACCTCATGACATTACATAAAGCTTTTTTTCTCGTCTCTCTTCATTAGAGGTTAATCTTTACACACACCAACTGTCAGCTCATCATATGGCCTGGATGTGTCAAAATCACATACCATCGATCTTTAAAGCAGCGTTGCAGTTTGCTAACTCATTATCACAGACTATGCGATGTGGTTAAAGTTGATCATTTTAAAAGTTTGATAGATAAAATGAGCTTTGTGTGTAAAGTTATGTTACTACATGAGGCTTCAGTGTATGAAGCTTTAGAGGTGTTGGTTTTTAATTTTGGGTGTTGGTTTTTAGCTTCAGACAAAGTCAGACCAGTTGTTTCCCTCGTATTCTAGTCTTTGTGCTAAGCTTGATTAACCACACTGTGACTCTACCTGTAGGCACTGAGCACACAGACATAAGACTGATATCTGTCTTCTACATGTATACATGAGAGAATTAATTATTTTCTCTGTTGGCTTCATTTTACAGCTACGCAGGTTGCGACTTCAGCTTAAGAGAAATTTTCAGGTGTTGGATGTGAAATGGAGGTGAATATTGGACTTCAAATGAATGCTAATGTTGCTCTATGTCTGCTTTATGCGTAAATAGGCATCTGTTAATAAAGTGATTCTTCATCGCTGCCTTCCATGCCACATGATATGAACACAGCATAAACATAACATATTGGGAAAGAGTTAACACCTGATTTTTAATTATTTGAGTGGATTGTATTTATTGTATTGCTTGTTCGCACCTCACTGTGTGTGCTCACTCTGAATGTGAAATTTAAACAGACTGCTACGAATTGTTGAATAATCCAAGCCAAATCATTTCAGATCAATTTCCCTTCTCTCTCTGTTGCTCCAGCTTATAATTATTTTGTTCACAACACTGATGAGATGTGTTAAGTCCTGTGGGTAATGTGTATGTACAGGGGGTTTGTGTGAACCTGTATGCATGTCTGCACATTTCACACATTCAAAAAGGAACTACTAGGTTTACCTAGGCCCCTGCAGGCTAATGAGCAGGTTTATTGTTGTTACCTATTTTACATATGTATTTCTTGTAATTCTTCACTGTCTAAAAAAGCACAAGTAATAAAGAGGAAGCAGGTGATGGTGGGTGCAAATTCTCTCAGGGTTTGGCAGTATACTTCTTATGTAAGGGCGGCTGTGGCTCAGAGGCAGAGTGGGTCATCCCCTAATCGTAAGGTTGTTGGTTTGATCC
>NW_023340246.1:174253-175020 GCF_004916995.1 Morone saxatilis
CTCTGCAGCACTGCAGTACTTCATTATAATGCTGTTTGTCACACATTTTCTTTATCAAAACACTGCAGCTTCTTGCTATTTGGGTATTGCACCAGACTGTGATTTCAATAGTATTGCAATTAATTGTGCAACCCTACTATGTTATAAATAATACAAATCAAAAGTGTATGAACCAAAAAAATAAAAAATATAAAAAATAAAACACTAACTAAAGGGGAGATCACGCTGCCGGTAGGTGAGCAAATAAAAACAGGAGAAATAGGGATAGACACAGCGGATGAGTGCAGTAAGTGCGATAATAGTACAAGATATTGAGCAACCTAAATATGCCACTTGGAGTACTTCATTAGGAATTGGGATACTGTAGCATGTAAACGCCCTTCCCAGGTTTCTGATCACTGTATGTTATGTACTCTGCTGTTTCATAAACTTAGTTATATTAGCAGTTAACCTGAATCTGCACACAATACTGTAAAATCTAATACTGTTAGAATCATGTATACGGGGAGCTGAATAACTTTTTCTCAAGGTTCTCATGTTTGATGTGAATGCCATGTTCTGAATAGGATTAGAAGACTCAATACCAGGATATTAGTAGGGGTGAAATGATAAGTCATTTTCAAGAAGTGCTTCAAATTCTAGGGTTCCAGCTTCTCAAATGTTCCTTCTCTTTGTCAGCTAAAAAAGTAAATGGAACCCCTTTGGGGGTACATTTGGTCAGACAAGGCATTTAAAGACGTTAAAATCACAGAAGTTGCACCTTTTTT
>NW_023340246.1:175037-178245 GCF_004916995.1 Morone saxatilis
TGAAGTACTGTGCTGCCCTGGTCTACAAATCGTGTTGTCCTGTTTTTCACTGTATCGTGCAGCTCTAGATGCCACCTCATGCAATGTGTTCTCACTTCAAACTCATCCAATACTGCCTCTTGGTCAGTGGGGCAGGTATCCCTTTAGTGTCATTTCTAGATGCACAGGGTTCTGTGAACAAGTTAGCAACAATAAATATGCAGCATCTACCAGCGAGGGAAGAATTACTGTTAAAGCAGCCAGTCTGTGTGACAAACTTCTATCACATGGCTGAAGTTTACATCAATGAAGTTATTCGCCCACTGTGGTAGCTAGATGTATGTTAATGAATAAATATAAATGTGACTTTATTTTTGTGGATGGTCCGTTTCAGATTTTTATTTTCGGTTTACAGCGTGTGTCCCAGCGTGTAACAGGCAATGTGAGTTAAATGTGACTTGCAAAGAACTGCAAGGCCCTTTTTTTTAATTATGTTATTCTAACAATTAGTGGAGTATTACACATTTACAGCTACATTTTCCACTAGCACTCCTTTACATGAAGGCACCAGACACAGTGTGTTTCATGATGTACACTGAGAATTTGGATGATCAGCAGACACAAAAATCTAGAAAAAAGAAACTGGTAACACAATGAAAGCACTGAGTTCATGCCACGTATCACCAAGTACCTGCTAGAGTATCATGTAAGCTTATTGTTTGTTCTGCTGGTGTACAGCGACAAGGACAGACACACTATCACTATGCACACACACACAGACACGCAGGTGCTCAGTACCCACAGGCATGATTTGTTTGTTAAGAGCCATTGGGTTGGAACTGTGTCCAGCTTTCAGTTTTAAGGTTCAGTTTCAGAATCACTGTATCATAGTGTGATTCTTACTGCAGTTAATGCACATGTTAACGCACCAGTATCAGCCTTGGACAGATCTATAAAGTGTTCAGCACAATGTTGCTAAATTGTATACTTATTTTCAAAGAATCCCTTGATATGATTTCCTGAAGAGGAATAATGTTACCTCTTGTCACATTGTACTGGGAACATTTCCTCAGTTAGTCTGCTGGGAAAGCCTCATTAGCATTCATCCCTCAAACCACGGATATAGGTAGCAACAAATGTAGCTCGAAGCTAGTAGCACCCACGAGGTTCATTGAGAAATACTGAGAATTTTAATAAGCTGGAGTATGAAGATGAATATTTTCTCTAATGTGCACCGATGCTGTGCCCTTGACAGGAAACACTGACTTTGCCAACTGTTTCCATTTGACTCCTGGCTGGCCTTTTACTTTTCTGTGCACGTCCCTGATGATCACATCCACTGTGCTGTACGGCCTATTTTTTGTTTTAATAGCTGCAGTTGGTTTACTGTCTGCTGTGTAAAGTTTACTATATTCCATCCTTCCTTATTGTACCCCACCGTTTTCACTAAATTCAGGAGCTGACTCCAAGAGTGGGATTAGCTCTCTTTTGTACTCCTGGCTTTACCTTTCAGCTGAATGCAGTAGGAGAAGCAGCGGCAGAAGAGCAATGAGGAAAGTGCCCAGACTTTGGAGGAGTCTTTTCCCTCCCTCCACTGTGCTCTGTGCCTTTCACATCTTTGTAGTTGTTGTTATTATGCAATGACTCCTCTCCTCTGGACCAACTATGAATCTCTTCCCAGTGGCAAACACTCAAAATATGTGTTACATAATATGATTTGGCGTTCAAGGATTATCACCCTATTGCCTTGAGCCAGTGACCGGACCTCTGCTACAACAGAGGCCAGAGGCATTTGTATGGGAAAGGGCTTTTCCTTGTCATCTCTACTTACTGTTACTGGAAGGAAGAGCCAAAAATGGGCAAGGGATATGAAACGCAGCAGGGGATATGGAGCACTGGAGCGCCTGTCACAGTGTATCCAGGCACTGGCAGGGACAGTGTGGTGGCTCCTCCTCCCCTCTCCTCTTCCAGCTTAGCATGCCTACGTATTACAGTGTGTTCATACTGGATAAATCTATGTCCAGTGCCAATGCTGGAAGTAGTATGCTTATGTTAGGATGCAGAAAGTAAGGGTTTGGAAATCAGAATCAGAATTAGATTTATTGCCAGGTAGGTTTTTATGAGGAATTTGTCTTGGTGCAGTGGTGCTTAAAATATATAATCACACAAAAATATACAAATCACACAAGAATAAAGTACTTTTAAAAATATAAATAAATAAAGATAAGAAAGATAAGAAAAAATAAGAAGACTGTACAGAAGATGGGAGTGCATTAATGTAATGCATATATACGCAAGGTGGGTATAAGAGTCAGTGTCGTGGGGGGTCCGGGCTTGTTAATGAGGAAAACAGCTGCCAGATGGAAAGAAACAGTTTTTGTGGGCGGAGGTTTGGTCCTGATTGGACGCGCAGCCGTCCTGCCAGAAGGGGAGTGATTCAGAGTTTGTGACCGGTGGGAGGAGAGTGTGTTCCGCCGATTCCGATACAGTACTCGCGGAAATGTCGTCCGCGATACTGGCCGAAAATGCGGCATCAGTATCCGCGAAGTACGGAGCTCCAGGCACCCGATCTGATCCAGTCATTCCTTACAAAGTTAGTAATCATTACTGTGTAAGCTCGCGTTAAGCTCTGGGTTACAGTTCTTGCTCCGGCCGCTCTAAAACAGTGGGCCTGTTGCTGCAACCTGCAGTTTAGGGCGACGAGGAGGAATTGATCAACCTGACACCTGTTAACACAGGAGCTAACAGCACCTAGCCATATCATGGTTGGCGGTGTGGCAGTATGTCATGCTGATACTCCCCCCAACCAGCAAAAAATATTGTGGCTGGCACTTGCATCTTGTTAAAAAAATAATATTCTTAGATTATTTAGTGCTGTTGCACCCCGACTGTGTTTTTAATACTGTTTAAGTTAAAAATAATTGGCTGAATGTTGCTGTATTACTCATGTTTATACCAAAGGCGGGTTTAAACCGCTGAGCCAGGCCTTTACCGCACAAGATTTCATATCACAGTCCATGCAGGCGTAGTATGATCATTTTTTTTTATAACATACTGGTATCGGTACTCGGTATCGGCCGATACCCACAGCACAAGTATCAGAATCGGTATCAGTATCGGGAGGAAATAAATGGTATCGGAACACCTCTAGGTGGGAGGGGTCAGCCACAATCTTTACCTGCACGCCTCAGGGTCCTGGAGGCGTTCAGGTCCTGGAGGGATGGCAGAT
>NW_023340246.1:178357-182264 GCF_004916995.1 Morone saxatilis
TGTAGAAGTGCACCATCATCGTCTGTGTGTCCTAATCTTTGTCGGAGTTAGAGTCTTGTTTGGAGCCACTGCGTATTATCTTATAACTGTCTCACTGTCTCACTTGTTCAGCGGCACAGTATACACACTGAGCAGCTCTCATTCTCTGGAGGCAGACAATTGAAAAAAAAAAAGACCGGCAATGGACTAAATCGCCAATCGGCAATATATTCGTCCAATCCCCAAACCCTAGTTGGACACATGGGCAATGCAAGATGGATTTTTGCGTGATCTTGTGATTTCGCAACCAAGCTGCCTTGCAAGGTTAGAAGGTGTTCTTTTACCCTCTATGAGGTAATTCAGGCCAGCTTCATTATATATGCTAGAGCAAACCACAGGGCCAATCCATCTAAGGACGTCTTCAAAGCTGGACGATACTGTAAGTAGCTTGCATTGACAACAAAGCGTGTGTCTAATTGATTGATTATGCAATCAAGGGCTGCATCGCCTTATTCCCAAACTGTTAGGATGATACCAACTGCAGTACTTCATCAGATGCCAAGTACATTGCAGTAAAGGTTCTTGTAATTCTGGCAAAATATTTAGATTGTGCGCGTACTTGTTTAATTAATATTTAAACGGGAGGTAAAGACACTATTGAAGACTGTTGAATCACTCACTGACAACCACGGTTTGCTTTGATTTAAATGGGACGTGGTCACAAAGTTTTGAGAACACATTGTGGGGATATAGAAATAAAATCTTAAAGAGCCGTAGCAAAGGATATTGATATTTGTTATTCTTATTTATTCACAGATTTTATTGTCCACACACAGAGAAAAAACAAGTGCCACTCTTCCACTGCAGTCCTGAGAGCAGCTAACTCCCCTGAGTGACTACTGCAATGTAAAACTGTGAAGTTCCACTGAGTAGTTGCCTGCTGGCTATATTATATTCCATTTCTGACAATAGATTCTCCTCAATGTTACACACTGGGTTTTTAACATGTTTATTAAACGTTGTGTATCTACTTCACTCTTCACTTGGTTTTTGCAGAAAGCCCTTTTTTTTTCTGCAAAAGCGTACAATTAATTTTGTAATCATAGTCACAATTGATTTATTGTTAACACGGCCATTATTCGATCAAGGAAATTGCTTGAATTTTCAATTCATTTATTTACTGTAAATGCCAAAGATGTGTTATTTATTTGATGTGTTTATGTTAAAAAATGCAACACCCCAACAATCCATGGTCAGCAGGGCTCTGATAATAATTAATGATAATACTTGTAATTATCCACTCATTTATCATAACTGATTTGGCCCAAACTAGAAAAATAGGATCAAAATTTTAATGAACCATGATTGTCCTTAAAGGATAAGTTAATAAATAGAAGTTTTAAAGATGGATGGCTGGACAGACAGACGGATGGACACGGGAGATCAAATATCCCCCTCTGAGATTTGGTCTAGACACCAGGGTCTCTTGTCCATGACCCAAGGAGTCCCAGGCTGTGTGTGAGCTGCCGCTGGCCCTGCCATCAAAGCTGGAGCTGCCAGCTGCCATCCCTGAAGATACTGCTGGATGAGACTCTGAGCTGACTTTACCAAGTGGTTCATCTCTCATTCTGAAGTGCCTGTCCAGCCCTGATAGCCTATCACACCTCTGAGCACTCCTGATTCCACTCTGCAGGGCACTGATGGATTCCCAAAGTGGAAATCATGACTAACTGGTGGCCGGTAAGATAGAGAGGATGTTTTAACTTGAATAGCTTTTAGCTATAGCTGTCTGTCCACACCCCCACCTAAAAGTGTCTCTTTCTGTCTGACCCATGCCACCAGTATTTACTAGGTTTTTAGGATTTTTAAAACTGTCCTAGGGCTTATTCAGACCAGATTAGCTCTCTCTCTCTCTGGCTGACTGTGGAGCAGTTTGACCGGTCTGATTAGCAGATTGGCCATTGTCAGGTTACATTTCTCCAAAACTTGATTCTGTTGTAACTTTTTGCTGCACAGCCGCTGTTTTTATGCCTCCGACCACAGCTATTGCCAGCGCTGTTTTTGGGTTGTCTATCTGCTGTCAGTCTGTCTGTCCGTCCCATTCTTGTGAAGGTGAACGCCTTGAGGAAATTTCTTCTCTCTCTTCTCTAGGGGCGCCCCTTGAGCCCAGATAGTTCACCTGGCAGAACAGGCGCCCCGTGTACAAAGGCTGAGTCATTGCTGCAACAGGATCAAATTTGACCTGTGGCCCTTTGCTGCATGTCTTCTCTACTCCGTTTCATGTCTATCTTCTGCAGTCACTATCTAATAAAGGAAAGAAAGCCCAGTTCAAAAATCTATATTCACTGGAATTATACATAATATAGTGCCAGCTTCAGTTTAGCCAAAAAATACACTTTATACCTTTTTTATATAATTAGGGTAGGGCAGTAACACCTGCGTAACAGGAAATTACTCTTAATAGTTTAATAATTTAATAATTTAATGTATGTGTTGTATTTTAACAAATTCCTCCTAGGGAATTGATCAGATCAACTTCAGAATTGATCAGTGGATTCTAAAGCCCATCACCATGTTCTTTGTGTCTGTAGATCAAAGAGCGTGTCTGTGGCATGGAGTAGAATTTCCATATATCGCCATGAAACAGCAAGTTCGGCATACATAGTCCAGTCTCCATCAAACGTCACATATTTGAGTCCTGCCCTCAACACATCTACATGCCATTATACAGTCATAGTCACAGCACACCTACTGGCAACAGCAAGTAAATCTTGTATGGCGATTCGATCTGACACATGACTTACTGCCACATAAAGTGACATGCACATCTCGACCCGGTGTGGACTGTGAGGGCCCGATCATCGGCGCTTGCAGCTTTATTTTTTATATATTTTATAGAATTTAATTAATAATAATAATTAATCACAGTATTCAGATAATTAGAAAACAGCATATGTGCGAAGTAGGATGGTACTAGTCATTTTTAAATTAGTCGCACTCTGGAGTCTATCTTTCCGCACAGTCAGTCCTCCTCCACACAGCCATAATGTGTAGATGAACTGCTTCATTTGCTGCTGCTGATGCTGCCTTTGTGTGATTGAGGCCCAGTGCTGCTGGCGTGTGCCAAGGCCTGCTGGGTAGAAGACCACTACTCCCTGTGCTGTCAGGACAACTTAGGCCACACATCAGGGTTGTTGTCGCTTTGGGCAACAGGCATGAAGATGAACTTAATGTATACAGTATACACACAGATGCATAGTAACTTTGAGCCATTCACTGCACTGTGCTCTATGCTCCATGTTTCCTACAGAGGCATGGATCTAACAGAAAGTAGGGATAGGGCTGAATCGTATTTATATTGACTTTCCAAAGAGTGTTTGTTTCAAACAGAGCCTTAATTTAATTATACATAATTGACAATGTCTTAACAACTGAACAAAGTTTTAGGTGGACAATGTGATTTTACCCGATATGATGAGCACTGTCGGTGGTAAAGTTACTCAGCTGCAGCTAATTAACAATTATTTTGTGAGTCAGTTGTAAGTTGTAAGTGTGTAAGTTACGCTTGACCAAATAAGTTCAGTTATCCCTTATTAATAGCCCGTAGGGAAATTCATTCTCTGTATCTGACCCATCCTAAGTACTAGGAGCAGTGGGCAGTCACTCTGTTGGCCTGACAGGAGAATTAACTGCAAACTCTACACTGAAAGGCTCCATGGATTCAGACCTTCTTGCCATGGGGTGGCAGTGCTAACCACTGATCCACCATGCCGCCAAATGGTTTTGTATAAAAAGACACACTAATCTGTGTAACTTAAATGTAAAAAATACATGTGGGCTGGGTGTTGGTGTGTTGCGGGCTCAAGAACAGTATCTAACTTTAAACTAACTTCAGGCTGAAGCAGACTCTACAGGTACAGCTCAAAAA
>NW_023340246.1:182364-182506 GCF_004916995.1 Morone saxatilis
AGGTTGCAGCACAGCGCCACTGTTTTAAGAGTGGCGGAGAAGAACTGTACCAGAGCTGTACCAGTAAATAGATTACTAATTTCATAAATGACATGGTATCGGATCGGTGCCTGGACTCCAGTACTCGCCGATACCGATGCCA
>NW_023340246.1:182531-190535 GCF_004916995.1 Morone saxatilis
ATGGCCTTCGATAAATGCGTCTCTCAGTCTGAGTCAGTAGGCGCCTAGCACAATCATGGGGAAGGATGGCTGGACTGTATTCATTGAAACCCTCCATTAAGAGGGAAAGCCACCAAAATGGTCATTGGCTAAAGAACAGGCTGGTCTGTTTCACAGATGACTGTATCCGCAGCTTATTCATGAAAGTTGATAGTTGAAACAAATCAGTTGTGGTAGTACAAGTTCCAGCACCGCAACAAGGAGTAACTTTCCGGAGGATGTCAGCCCAAAATCCCATTCAATACATGTTGGGGGACTTCGACAGAGGGGAGTGGACTCGATTGCGCTTGAGTGCAGCCGCACGTCAAGGAAGCCGACTATGCACCAGACGAATCCTAAGACAGAAGCGTCGTTACCTTGGAAGCTGAGGAGAAAAAAAGAAGGGCTCGAGCTTTGCTCAGTGGTCCAGTCCTCTTCAGATGAAAAGTAAATTTTGCGCATGTCATTTTGGAAATCAAGCGTTTCCAGATTCTGGAGGCAAGGAGGTGGAGAGGCAGGCAGAGATCCACGTTGCTTGAAGCTGGATTCTATTCATTGGATAAACAAGCGTTGGAATAAAGAATAACTTTTATTTCCTAAACGGTTCCAGTGTGTAACATTTAGGAGGATCTATTGCAGGACAATGGAACATGAAGTATTCAGTAGCATGTTTACAGTTGGTGTATCTAATCACCTCGGAAGAGAAATGCAGAAGTGTCGTGTGTATGTACCTAAGTGCGGTCCTCCGGCAAGTTGGATGTTCCGCCTAATCGCCAACGCAATTGAAAGCAGATGCTAACCCAGTTGCTGTAATTCTGCACGACCTTGCACATTTTGGCAATTTCTGCACACTTGGACAACGCATGAACGAAATTGGTTGTGCGGATGTAACCTCTTCATTATTCTCTACGGAGGGTTCCGGATACCATTTCTTTCACCTCCTGATACGATTCGTATACTTGGCTGTGGTTACTCGGCGATACCGAGTACCGATTACCCAGCTGATGTTGATACAAAGAAATATCCGATACTACGCCCGTCTGCATGACTGGTCGATATGAAAAGTCATTGTGGTAAGGCCTGGCTTCAGTTAAACCCTTTGTAAAACATGAGTCATACAGCAAATTCAAGCCAATATTTTAAATAAAACACGTCATAAAAAAACCTTATAGAAAAGCTTCCAGAGTTTCTGCTGCTCGGCTCGTCCTTCTTTTCCCGCTTTTGTTTAAAAAACTCGTCGTGGCTCTTTAGTGGTGGACGCGTCTTCAGGTGATTTCATGTAAAGTGTTGCGTGTGTTCAAAAATTAGCAACACTCGTTGCACCCCTTGAGATTTGTATCTTTCACACTTACATTCGCAGTCTTAAACTTGGTGGGAGCAAGCCAGTGTGAAATGCTGCCAACACCGCGACGGGATGATGAGTGCTGACTTTGAGCTAGGGGGCCGTCGCAAGCCTCGCGTCAACCGGCTGCTGGTGACACACGTGGTGTGTGTGTGCTGTTTCACGTGATCAGCGGTCCTCCTCGTCGCCTGCTAAAACTGCGACAGTTGCAGCACAAGCGCCCTGTTTAAGCGTGGCGGAGAGAACTACCACGACTTTCGAGTAATAGAGGGTTACTGAATGTTCACTAAATGACGATGGTATCGAATCGGTGGCCTGGGACGTCCAGTACTCGCGATACCGATGCGCGCGAGTGTGTTCGCAGTATCGGAGGACATTTCCGAAGCTGGTATCGGGAATCGGACAACTCACTCCACGCGCCGGTCACAGAACTGTTGAACACTCCGCGTCGATGCGGCAGGATGGCTGCGGTCCATCAGACCAGAGAAGAGGACCAAAACCTCACGCCACAAAAACTGTTTCTTTCTCTCTCTACTCTCAACTCTACTATTTACCTTGTCCTTTGATTTTATTCTCAGAAAACAAGCAGGAGCTCAACAGTAAAAGAAATACACCTACAAAGACTAAGACACACACTTGCACAGAGCTATTAGACCTCCACAGGTTTCACTTTCCTCCTCACACTCAGCAGTGCAACACATCCTCCAGTCCATATTGCTTTGCATTGACAGCACAGGCACATCAGACATAAGAACAGCATATCAATCCGCACTTTCAAAGTTTCCCTCCTGGGTCTACATTGGTGGAATGACATTTTTCTCTCCAGCCACAACAGCAGCATGATTCTCTGCAGTTTCCGTCGTAGGTTAAAAACTCATTTTAAGAGCTTCCTGACGTCACCTTCTCCCTGCTGATTCCTCCCCCTCTCTTCTTTTCATTCTAATTGCTGTCAAAAATGTTCCCCTCTGCTCTTTTTTATTTCTTTTCTGAGCACTGCTCACTTCTCTCTCTTGCATAACAATTCTGTGGTCTCACAAACATCTAAAGGACACTTTTGGGTCTGATTCTCGCACTGCCGGTTATACCAGCTGGTTGTACTTTTGCTGTTATAGGAAGTCTAAGGACGACACTGCAGTGTTTGTGCCAAACATTAAAGTCTCCTTTACAATGTTCCGGGTTTGTCTACACACAGAATAGTATTTGATGTCCTAGCTTACTTTTATAGCTTCAGAGAATGTCCATTGCTTTTATCTTTTATTTTTCTTCAGCATGAGAAACAATGTCAGAGTAGAGGCTAAGCTAGATAATCAAAAATGAATCTTCCTTTTTGTCAGAGTTTCAGTTTTATTGTTATTTCATTCTAACAAGTATGCAAGAGCATCTCCTGTAGACTGCAGAATATTTCAGGCTCTTTAATTTGGTTAAAGTTAGTTTGTGTGTATGTATGTGTGTGTGTGCGTGTGTGTCTATGTGCGCCTCAGTATGAACAAACAATGTGGATTTGATTGCTTATCAGATTTCATCTTGATACTGTGATATGAGAGTAGTGGATAATATGTTAATGACTTAATCACATATATCTTTGTTGTCTGTATGAGTTGATTTTGGCAGCAAATGGGTTTCCCCATGGGGGATTAATAAAGCTTTCTAATATGATTTCTGACTTTTAAAACTGAATGTGATAGAAATTTCAGTACTTGAATATGTCTAAAATATCACATATTAATATGAATATTTTGAGATTTTCAAAATTGTAAAATCACATACAAAATGATCAGTGATGAATGGTGATGCACAAAAAACTGAAATGACTAATTTAGTTTACAGTTTCTCATTGGCTGTGCAGTTTTGATTTGTTTGTAGCAGCAAACAATGGCAGCTCGACGTTCTTGTATTACAGTTAATCGGTACACAAAAATATATTTCTGAAAATATTTTAGGTGAGTAATAAGCAATGCAGTACTGCCTAGTTTGACAGTTTGGTCTGAGTTTGGTGCATTGAGATAGACAGACTCACTGAGTATGACTTGCCATGTTGGCTTCACTTAACAGCTCTCTCCACATAATATCAGGCTTCTCCTGCAAATTGGTGATGTACATTAGCAGTTTGGCTATGAGCTGATGTGCAAGTCAGAGCGCAGGTCAGACAAAGATAATATTTTAGTTACCAATCAACCCTAAAAAGGACTCCTGTTGTACATGGACCCTGATAATCACTAACAACCAGGTATTTCAGAAGACACCAGCAGGCAACAAGAAGCAAAAAACACACAAGAATTTGAAGTCCCCCAGAGTGTGGGATACAGTACTCAATCCACAATCCAGTTCAACTAACGATGCAAAAAACTCCTCGGGATCTCATGAAGCAAACACAAATACTCTAATGAAAATAAACCCAAGTGAGGCCTCTTGCGTGTCATAGACAAGCTATCTCTGGAGTTACCTGCCGTAGTCCAGCCTGTGAGCTGCTGTCAGCTGCAGGGAATTACTAGCCTTAGAGCTGGGCCGTTTGATGGTGAGTCCATGGAGCTGGAGAATAATCCAATTGTGTAAAACGGTATACTACAAAATACAGACTTTTTGGCTTATTGCCATGGGTTGGCAAACTAATCATCACTCTCAGAGCTGATGGGACCCCTTCCACCTGGATGGGCCCTTCTTGTCTTAAAGTGGCTGCATAGATATTCCCTGAGTTGACTGATGGACGCAGGGGCGGGTGTGCTGAAATGTGCAATGGCTATAGTACATCCCCACGTCCACTATCGGAGACAACAGTAGTCTGTAAAACGTCCTATTGGCGCTGATGAATGGCACAAACCGATAACTCTGTAGACCTTAAGTTGAAAGTGAAACCTAATTGGATTCAGTAAGAAATTTGAAAGGGTGTTGGGTTTGATAAGCATATTTGAATTTGGATTAAAAAAAATCCTATTGATTCTGTCAGTACCACCCAGCCTGAACATCCTTTGTGATCACTGTCCTGCCAGCTGACATTAAATCTGTACACTCATAGTCTTGAAGTCTTAAATGAATTCTACAGAATTTGAAGGGTTTGTACACACAGGCAGATCGCACTCACAGCCAACTTCCGGCTGTGGGATAGTCTTTTAAGCGAGCAGACTGCTCCGCCTACAGCTGGCTCAGTGTTTGTCAATTTGAAATGTTATGTTGCCACTCGTGACGGTGGAGCTCACACTGTGGAGCGCCACAGCCGCATGTTCAGCTGTTCACAGATCACTGCACAGTTAAGCTTCCTGTCTGTTATTTAATTTGTTGGCTCTTATGTGCGGTGCCACATGGGCAAACAGCTTTGTCGTATTTTGGGTTTTTGTTGAAGCTTAACAATTTCAGAAAACCCAACAGATTGTCATTGATGAAGGTGGAATTATGTATGTCCATAAATATGTGTAGTGAGAGCAGAGATGACACTAGAAGCCGGAATCAAACACACAACATTAAAAACACATGCCATCACATCCAAGCAGTAGTGTCAGATTATTTCATCATTCTGATGAAGTTCAGAGTTGTCTTTTAGTGAAATAAAGATCTATGTCAGCTTGGTAATGTAGGTAGAGTTCTGCAATGAAGACAGAAGGCAATCCTGGCCCCTTTCCTGTAATAAAACTTGGAAAGCTTTTCTGAGTTTCATCACCCTGGGATACAGTTGTATGAAAAGGTTTTTGCAATGCAAAACTGCCAGAACATGATGTGTATTTTGATCACATTTGGGCCAAAGTGCTTCAGTAGGCTGATGTATGGAGGTTGGATTTCTTCTTGCACAGGATCAGTTTCTCATCTGCCCTTTCTTAATAATTTTAAGCTTGAGTAAGACTGCAGGCACTCCATGACCCCCTGCTCTCCAGTGTAAACAGGAGGAGGCGGGGGAAGCCAAACACACCCACACACACACATAAAGACTCTTCCCCCATTCTCCTTGTGTGTCCAATGTGGGATTACTGTGGTTGGTTCACATCTTCACTGAAGAGTGTCTGTCCTCCGGCAAAATCAGACAGAACACGTGCCCTGAAAGCAACGTGGTGTCAGGCCATCTCTCTGCTCCACTGCTTCACTCCCCCCCTGCCTGCACATCCTCTCAGCTCGCCTTGCCTTCATCCCTGTTATTTGCCCTCCCGCCCATTCCCACCCTTCGTCCTCTTCTTCTGTGTTCATTTCACAGTCTCCATTTCCAGCTCAACACCCTAGCAGTCCTCACTCGATTGGATTCCAAACCAATTTTGCCTCCATGAATAGCTCTTAGTTCCGCTTTCCTTTTCACAATTACTTTCCAACTTTCAGTCCCATCCTGTTTGCTCTTGCAGCAGCCTGGTAGCTGATAGCTGAAGCTCTAGTAGCAGCCCATAAGAGAGCAAAAGCAAGCAAATTAACCTTGCTGTCTGATAGCTCGACAGCTCCTTTGAACTTGCGATGAGCACTTTGTTAACACGAGGCTGAGACTGTGACATGAGCACCTGTTGTTGTGGCTCATGACCTTGTGTTAAGGAATTATGGGATGTTTAAGGCTTTGCCCGAGATGGACTCTAATGTGGCCTCACTGTGAAGACTCGCCTCCTGTGCTCTGACTGGTGTATCTCCAGGCTGCTCCTCAGCTTTACATCAAGGAACATCTTTTTGTTCTTTGCTGCCAGGGCAGTGAGTAATACCTCCCCCCACAATCATCATCATCATCATCACCACCACCATCATCAGCTGAACTTGATGATGAGAGTGATGAGGTTGTTTGTATTCAGATTAAAAGTGTGTCGCAGGCTGGGTCATGACACAAGGGTTAATGCCAGCAGATGTTTCTCTGACGCCTCATTCTAAGAGCATGTTGCGTCTGCACAGAAACTCGTGAAATGCCCCCGTGGGTAGGCTGTTTACTTTCTTTCTGCCTTGAGCCTGAATTACAAGTTCAGCTGTGTTTGCATGCACTCATCTGCTCATCTTCTGTAAACAACTAATAAGCAATCTTTCACTTTGACCACAGTGGGAACAGCTCTGATATCTGTCCATATGTTTACAAAATGTACGGACACTGTTTTTGTTGTTTTGTGTGCTGTTATTGAAGTAGTAGTAGCAGTTTTGTGATATTCTCAAAAAAGAGTATATTTTTTTGTGTTAAAAACCCCAACCTCAAGATAAAAAAAGTATTTTTAACCTAAAATTAATTTTAAAAAACCCAAATCACAATATATTGCCTTGCTTACAGTACTGCAATATATTGAAGCGTAACCCCTGTGTTGTGATATGTATCGATTCGCCAGATTCTTGCCAATACACAGCCCTGTTGATCACTTTGGTCAATGTCCTATCATAAAAGTATATATATTAAACATTTGAGAAGCTGAAACCATGACTTAACTAAAAAGATTTCAGATTAATTTTTTATTGAAGGACCATTCAATTAATTGACTAATTGTTTTTAGCAGGGTAAAATGTACAGTTCCAGAGCACTAATTCCTTCAGGACAACAGAGTCATGTCATGTCATAATTCTCATCATTTCTACTTTGCTGATTTTTCATTCAACGTTAAGCTCCCGCCAGTAACACTTAACATTAAAAGCCTGATCTGTGGCGTAATACAATGAGCCGGACAGTCTGGCTTATCTGCAGGAATACAGAAGTTGTACAGTCAGTACAAGCCTGTCTTGCTGTGAGGTAAAGTGGTAAAAATATATTCTCAATACAGCGTTAACTTCAACTGATACTACTACTTTTACTGATCTACTTTTTTCTTTAGCCCCCATCCACAGCAGTGCATTGCTCTGTATTTCTTAAGGAAACTTTAATTAGTAAGTAAAATGAGTATTGCTTTTAAAAAGAGAAATGTCAAGCAGCCAAATGGTGAGTGTGACTCTGTTGTTGTACTGTTGGAATTAGTGTTGTTGCAGTGTATATGTATATTATGCTGTTTATCACAGAAATATGAAAACACGGAGGAAGGGTTGAGTTGCATGAACAGCCAATCAAAACAGGAACAAAAAAGGAAACTGGGGAGGCTTCTCTTAAATCTCTAAAATATGAAATATCCCCATGAAATAAAAAGTGAAAATTGGGAACAATTGTTACTATCTCCATAGAAAAATCTCTTTACAACTTATCAATCCACTGTAAATGCATATGTACCCTAGGTTCTAAGTGTTAAGATCTGTTTCTTATTCACACACACACAGTCCACACACCGAGGGCTTAGTGGCAGACTATGTGACACAAAAGCGTCTTGTTGAATAGTTGAAAGAAACAGTGTGTTTGTTTTAGCAGAGAGTCTGTGCGTTGCCAGTACATGGAGCCCAGTCCCTCTGCATGCTCTCAGCTGTCCATCTGTGTTAACACTTTGGTACCCAGGGGGGCTGCATGTTTGCAGCTGTCTGCATCTGGAAATTGGGAATGTTGAGCTGTTAAAGTGTTGCAGTTTAAAGTTGGTTTCACACAGAAGGCGTGGTGGTGATCATGAAGAAGATGGTAAATGGTAAATGGACTGTACTTGTGAAGCACCTTTATAGCCTTCTGACCACTCAAAGCACTTTTACACTACATTCCACATTCACCAAATATTCATACAGTGATGGAAAATGGTCATCTGAAACAGAAACAAATCCATTAATTCATGTTCCCAACTTATGCACAGCATCTGGAGCAATTT
>NW_023340246.1:190635-190780 GCF_004916995.1 Morone saxatilis
TGTTACTGCTGTAAATTTTAGTTTTTGATTTTTAATTTTTCTGCTGCCATTTCCATCTGCCTTCCTAAGTATTGTATATTTTTATATTTTATTGTCTGTTGTGTAATTGAATGTTTAAATTTCTGTTCTTATCTGTTGTGCCTGT
>NW_023340246.1:190845-192798 GCF_004916995.1 Morone saxatilis
TATGTCTGGTGCATGTGAAGAATCGACAACAAAGCTGACTTTGACTTTGATCTCTTGTACTCTAGTGAGTACTTGTGACTGGATCTCACTTCACCACTTTATATGCACGTAAACACAACAAGGCTGGGACCTACACAGAACTCTTTCAGTCAACGTTCATTATCACTGGCTGTTTAATATGAAGATTAGTCTATTTGTTAAGTTTTTTCAGTTTTCAGCCTCTTAGAGTCTCATGCTTTACCTGCACTGTCAGCAACCCTGCAAGAGAGACATCAAAGATAACGAAGAATGGCATTAATGCCAGATTGAGAGAAAGTAAAAATTTGCATCCTGATTGTACCATGGAGCCTCTCTCCTGTCAGACACAATGTTTTTATACAAAGAAATAACTTAATGTAAAATGTTTGCCGAATTTACAAGAAGCCCTGAATAATAAAGAATTTGACATAGACAGCGTTTTGCAACGTTTATTATGTTTCTTCTCACTCAACAACTCTCAAAGTTGTGTGATTGTTTAAGGGTAGTTTGGGGAATATAATGTGGCCTTGAACACATTAATGTTTACACTACAAAAGATATGGGGTCAAACCAACTCGACAAGTGGTTTGAGTGTTCGGACCACAATGAGTCTTGGGGGACGTTTTTTACACTTGTATTTAGAGCTGTCCATTTGTAATCCAATCACCGAAGGCGCATGTTAATACCGGGTGTCAAAAGGCTCTAAAACACTAGCTGAAGAAAGAAGTAACTAGAGAAACTCAGGAAACTAAGCTACATTCTGAGTTGAGACTCGTCTTTGAGAATACTTACTGCTCCAAGAGGGCTGCCAGGTCTCTGGATGGTGGCCAGAGATGCTCAGACAAATCTTCTTCCCAACTTCGAATCTTCCGTTCGGCTAAGAGAAAAGGCAACAGAAGAAGGTAGAGGTCAGAAAACATTAATTCTTAAAAGTTATGACAAGCAGACGGACATGGGAGTTTGAAACAATTGAGGAATGAGGAAATGCAGGCTGCTATGCTACAAAAGTAAGAGTTTTCAAAGAATGATGCAAACTGAAAAAATAAACATTATAGAAAAAGAGGAAAAGGAGCTGGACACAATGAAAAAGTGTCTGTCACAACAATTCAGAGCAATTGCTTGAGCTTTTATCAGCCTGTCATTAGTGTAGGTGTCATACAGCTGTCTGAATATAATAAGACAGTCTCATATTCTCACAAAACCAGTGCAATTTCCTCTGACAGTGTGATGACAGCCCAGGCTTTGATCTGACAACTGTCACTTTGTGTGTTGCAACAAGAAATGGCTGAGGGTTAAATGACATGCTGTCCATTTTCCACTCTTTGATCATCTGATTTGACATCTTCCTGTTCCACTTCAGCAGGAGAATAATCGGTATGCAGCTGAGACATGGCCTTCGTCTGTGTCTTACTGTGAGGAGGATGATGCTTGGGGGCTTCATTGGGTACTCTGGGGGAAGCACGATCCTGCCGTGGTAAACCCCGCCATCGAAATCGGAATCTGGAGGCCCACGTACGGAGAAGTGCCACTCAAACAGGTTATCCTGCAGAAAGACAGAGATGTCACGTTGAGCATATACTACAGACATGTTCATCAGGACAGACACAACTCTGCGACAGTGACGTGTCCTGTGGAGCGTTACCCACACAGCTGTTTGTTATGCAAATAGTCAGCAGTTATTTTAATTGGGCAGTTTGCAGTTAATAAAAGACATTCCATTTCTATGAAAACTATTAAGTAAGTATTAAGTTTAAAGCTGCAGAAGGTAACTAAAAATTCAGAACAAAAGAAGACATTTGATTGAGTGTCATTCCGAGAGTGTCAAATATAGACGCTTTGGGACCCTGGGAATCAAACTCAACAGTCAGCTAACTTCGAGCCTCCAACCCAAAGCATCTTGATATCTTTCTCTGCTCTGATTGGTTGTTTTGGTTC
>NW_023340246.1:192898-205956 GCF_004916995.1 Morone saxatilis
AGTAACAGCAAAAGAACGCAGTGGTTAAAACAGTAAACAGTAAATATAATAAATAAATAGGCAAGCCAATTTTAATCATGTGATATTGTGTAATGGATAAACTAATAATAATATTAGTGCAGTAGACAGTTTGTCCAGAGTCCGGAGTGATTTGGGGGGGGGGGAATAAATCCGGTATTCAGATAATGACAGGGTCTCAAATTATAGGATAAAGGTCACTTGCAAACAAAAGCAGGGTAAAAGACACTGAGGTGGGAGCAATAATCTCAATAGCAAATTGAGATGTTTGTATTGACAGCATAAACACCTAAATATGAAATGATATAATTATAAGTCAGGGGTAATTAAAGAAGTAATGCCTGTTTTAAAGTGAAGGCTTGTCAGGGGGTTGAGGTAAATAAAGGCCCGAAGTATCATGCCTTTAACTAGAGTGTTGAAGGTTCTATAGTCTTAGGTTGCAATAAAAACCTTCAGACTTTAGGCCCTTCAAAAAAAAGCCTCACCAAACCAATTCAAATCATGTGTTTGCAGATGATTTTTTTCTCTGGTGTTTGGGGTTCTAGATGTTTCTGTAATTAACCAAATATCCTCTATGCTGGTCACTGCAAATTAATCAATATTTATTGAGTACCTGATGGTGAGCCTCTTAATTGGCAGAAGGGCATATTTTCGTACCTCCAGAGTCAAAACTGATCATTTATTTCTACCAAGAACTCATTTTAGTTCTCTACTGGCATTCTGTCCTTTTGCTGAGTTCTGCTTTCATGTTACTTCTCAGCATGGGACTTTAATCAGAGGGAACTCAGTGGGAGACGGTGCATCTTCCTCAAGCATTTTTCCCAACTGGTTTCCTCTCATAGCCATAATTTTTTTTTTAAATCAATAACAGAAAGAAATCAAAGACAAAGGTTGCTTTAAACCTCTTTTACCAACATACTGCAGGTCACATGGCTGGCCATGCCTTAGAGATTTGACTTCCCCTGCTGGGTTCTTAAAGTGTTGTGTACAAGTTGTGTCTCATCCTGTTTGGAATGACCGCAGGAGGCCTGGCTGGATAATTGCACCAAGTTCCTTCACAGGCAGGCCAGCTGTAATGATTCCAGGGTTACGTTCCCTACTGTTGGCTACTGCTTTAGTTCATATGCTACGCCTACATTTTTAATAAAGTGTGGCTAAGTAATTCAAACATTCCCTCTGATGTCACTTTGGAGAAGATTTACATTTTTATATTTTACATATTCCTATTTATTTAGATAAATTCATGAATATATATTTATTTAGGAATATGTTGAATATATTTTTTCAAGCTCTTTTTCTGGGCTGCTTGTAGTTTGTATTTGGAAAATAAGAGCTGCAGTATTTTAATGTCCATTCCACAATGAGTTTTGCCATGCATTTTTTAGTTACATTCACGTATATTGTCGAATAGGAGTAGCGGGTATACACACATACACAGGACCTAAGAAGACTCAAAAGTTAGAAAGTTGGAACTGAAGAGAGTTATCTTAACAGACTTACTGCTTTTATCAAAGGAAAATGTGCTGCTGTGCCTTCTTGTATTAATCAAATACAGAGTGCACACTTAACTTCACAACTGTCTTTCTGCTCTTACTTTGACTTGTCTGGTTTCTGCATTCAATTGACACTGAGTGAAGTCCAATTTATGTAATGGGTTTTCATCTCAGGCCGAACTGCAACTACATGATTTGACAAGTTGTGCAGTGCACTGATATCTACTGTCAGTCTCATCGGTTCAGTTTAAGAAGGAGGAAATGTTGTCAATCTAATAACTCCTGGCTCCATAAAAGTTTCTTTCTTGTGAAAGAATTGTTAAAATTCGCCATAAAATACATTATTGTAATGAAAAAGAGTGAATTAAAATGCTCCATAATTCATTAAAATGATGTCCACCTTGGTATTGTAACAGTTTAAGAGTCTCTGCATGATCTCTAATTACACATTACGCGCTGTAATGTGGGAAATGATGAGATGTAACTAAAAGGTACTCATGGTGATGGCTGTTAGAAATCTGTATTCAGACATGGATGTTAGAATCCTGGTTATGTTCAGGTTTTTGGAGCATCCTGGTTATGTATTTGTGCATGTAAGCATCATATTCTGGATTCAGCAACATGGATTAGCTCTTATGCCAGTTGACAAACCTGATTATTCTACATTTCTAAGTGAGTGAATGGGACAGCTTTAATGCAGAGGATACCATTTATTGTCTCTTTTGTCTTCCATTAATGCTGATCAGATAAGGATGTCATATCAAGCAGAGTAGTAAATGAACCAAGCTGGGTTCATCCTTTACTAGGTCTACACACACAGTTGAAACATGCACCACTACAATCTATGAGAAATAATGCAAACACAGGAACAACTTTACCACAGAGCAAATAAAATAATATTGTGTGATGGCACCTGGGTGATAATAGTCATACAGCAGCCATTGGGCTATTCACACCTTGTCCCCTTGTTTAGTTTATGTAGGGAGGAGGTTGTGATAGGTAAATGGGTTACACACAGGGCTTTGCCCTGGGATACCACGATTTGAGACTGGGGGGTTGTGTAACAGGTGAAAACAGTGTTGACTTAACAGTTAAGTTAGTTAACTTTTTTATTTATTTTTTCCAGTTTTCAGGTTCAGGAAACAAACTTTGTTAGGTTTAGAAAACAAAATCACTTAGTTAGGGTTAGGAAACAAACCTGTTAATAGCCACATTAGCTCTTCCAGATTTAAATAGCAGTGTTGGCTACTGACACCTAGGTGCTAATAGCATCTGCCATAAAATGAATGCTGTATTTTAGCAAAGAAAATTTCGCCTATCATGTTTTATGTTTATGTGCATTCAGTGTAAGGCTGTCCCAATACCATAATTCGATACAATACTAGTATAAAAATAGATACTCAATACCTCTTTTGATACCACAGCAAAAAAGAAAAAAAAGAGGCATGTTAAATAGTATCATGTACAGAAAAAGCCACTGAACACATAATGAAGACCAGTTTATTTTCTACCCCACATTGTTTTATCTGTGCACCCTTGGGTTGGAAATCTGATTGATCCAGGTTTTCTTTATCGCTTCAGTACTTTCAATACTATCGAATTATAGTATTGTATCATTTAAACGTGGTATCAAAAAAGTATTGATAATTTTGACATCCTTAATTCAGTGATATGCAATCAAATGACCTGTATACCATGTGTAAATGCACCTTAACACTCAAACCCAGAATATTAGAGTGCATGTAATGTTGTCAGTGTTTTGTAGTTGGTAAAATAAAATTCAATGTGGATTATCTTTCAAAGACAGTCAGAAATAATGGGTTTCCAGATGCTTTTTTCTGTATATTGAATAGACTGGAGCACAGACAATACACAGTCAGTCACAACATAGACACACACAAAACCCTGACCGTGAACCCGGACTTAAAACGTGTCTTGTGCCAGCTGGAGGATGTGTGAGTACAGTTGCATGGTGGATGTCCTCATGGAGGCTGGGGTAAATCCATGTTTGCACTCAGAAAACAAAGTATCTTTCCCCCTTATGTAACACGGGTGCTGAATATGACAACATGTGCAGCCTGTCGTGTAATTTAACCTTCTCTTTTTAAGGCAATGTTGAACGTGCTCTGTTTTGAATTTTTCTCATCTCCTCTTTGTTTTTTTCTCCTCTTGTCTTTTTCTCTTCCAGTCCGAACAGCACTAATTGCTATAATCGGATTCATGCCAACAAAAGGAGAAGGAGCAATAGGATCTCTTGATTATACCCCAGAAGAGAGAAGGGCCCTTGCCAAAAAGTAAGATGTTCTAGATGACAGGTTTTCCAATGTTTACTCTGCATGTTTACTCTGTTGTGTTGTGTATGCACTGCTATGTATAGAGAATGATAATGAGGTGAGCGTGGGGAGTGGTGTGGAACCGTGTGTATCGTATTGATGATATGATCTTGCATGCTGAATTTGCAAACACACAGGTAGAGGATATGATCAGTGCTGACATTACATGCATGATGCTGGTTAGATGGCATTAATGCAGCAGACTCTGTACGAGTATGTAATGTAATCAGCACCTGATCCTCGGTTGACATGCCCCCCACTAATAACTGCCTAGTCACAAAGGGAAAGGAGCGCGCCCAAGCCAGTCCTGGTATTGCAAGATGACAAATTCATTATCACCAAGATACGCCGTCTCTGGAGGGAGCATGAATGGGCACGCTGCTCTTCATTTCACTCTCACCGCATTTCCCTCGGAGAAAACAGTAAAAAGCCAGAGAAGGAGAGGATCCAGCGAAAGTCGCTCTTCGATTAGTAGATGAGATCTTGATCAGCGGGCTGTTTCATTAGCACATGGAGATGAGATAGACAGGAAGATGCACTTTTCTATAAATACATGGCTGCTTATCTCCTTGATGGAAAACCTTTTTCCTTCTTTGTTTTTTTTCTCTGCTAAGGCTGAGGCAGCACTTCTCTTCGGTTTCTCATCTCCTGTGTCTGTGCCCCTGGTGATTGTGAGAACTGTCAGTCAGAGATCGGCCTCTGCACAGCAGGAAAAGGCTCATGTCCAATATTTTCTGACTTTTGCTGAGTTTGTGACTGACAAGTAAACTTGCCAAAGTTGGCCAGCCTGTGATGTGGCAGGACAAACACACGGGGGCCCTGTGGAGGTCTGGGAAATCTCAGAAAAAAATATGAAAAATGTCATTCATTACTGACACCTGACTGCACATTTCATATACAGGAGATCGGCTGTCATTACATATATTGTGATATTAGTTGTTAAAAGTAATTTATAGTGGCTTAACTGATGGTCATATTGAATGCCTTTACCGTTGGATGATATTATTTACAGAACAAAAGATTCAAGTAAACTCAAGACAATACAGCTTTGAAATGATCACCAAACTGGAGCTTATCCAAACTTAATGTTCAGCCCACACTGGATTTATCTTTTTGCCAGGGAACTCCTCAATCTTCTCTTCTTCTCACAATAACACACTGAACTTCAGAAGTTCAGTGTGTTATTGTGATAGAAATGAATGGGGAGGAAGGAAGAAGCTTAGAAGAAGAGTTGGCAACAATGTACGTGTTAAAATATTTTAATAACATGCATCATTAGCGTATTCGAGTCACTTACAATGGGAAGTAAATCCTCATTTCCTTCTTGGGCTCTGATCCATTGAGTTTGAGAACTGCAGGTTTTGAGGCTAAGCTGCGTCCTCAGTCACCACCAGTCAACAGGTGTCTGCGATGTGGCCATGCTGTTACAATTACAATTCAGCAGTATAACAGGGAGCTAAACCCTGAAGTGCTTTTAAGGTAATCAGTAAAATATTAAAATCAATTCCAAAACATACTGGTAAGCAGTGAAGTGAGGCTAAAATAGGGCTCATATCATCTTGTCTTCTAGTATTTGTTAAAAGCAGAGCAGCTGCGTTTTGTACTGGCTGAAGGCATGAGATCGTTTTTGGCTTAACCCTGAGTACAGTGAATTACAGTCATCTAACCGAGATGATAAAAGCATGCGTGACCTTGAGGTCAGGCTGAGAAAGAAAAGACATGATTTTTAAAATTCTTCTCAATTAATCATGATTGATTGCCTTTTGAAACTTGTTTTTCAAATGAAGGTTCACTGTCATATACTACACCCAGGTTTCTGGTTGCAGGTTTGACATTTGAAGACAGGGGACCAAGGTATTTTTGTACAACTGTACATTGGGATAGACTTGGGAGGACTACGAATAATAATAATAATAATAAACAAATAATTTCAGATCTGTTTTCATTTAGCTGGAGAAAGTCTTAGGACATTTAGCACTTCATTTCTGACAAGATAATAACTGATTAAAATTGCCTTCAGTGGTTTTTAATGAGACATACATTTGCGTATCATCCACATAACAATGGTATTGACCAGCAGCAGCAGTGTCAGTCCTATAGTAGTTCCTGGAAATGTGTATATATTATTTTGTGTACACCCCCACCTACTGAGTTGTTGAGTTATTCTAAGATACAGTATGTTTTTGGGTACAGCACAGTAGGCGTTTTCTACCCCTTGGCCATGGTGCCAACATTCTCTACTCTGTTATTTACAGCTTGAAGCTGTAGATGTAGACTCCTATAAATTGCCTGTGGTGGGCCAGGAGGGACAGTTGTCACAACAGTCATTAATTTTTGACAACCCAACAAATAAATTGTGGGTGAAACTGGGCAAAATGCAAGAAAGCTTACGCCTAGTTATCGAGCATGTTTTTCCTCTTTTTTTCAATTTCACATGCATTTTTTAAAAGTTTGAAGGATATCTTTTTCAAAGCACTGAAGTTTTTCAGCTCTAGTAGAAAGTTTGTGATCTTGCAGTTTGGAAAATCTTTACAGCCCAAAATATTTAGTTATCAAATATGTCTTGGCAGATGTTCAGACTGAAAATGGCACTGCATTAAATGATGTAAGAGGCTGTGTTGGTGTGGACATGTTACTACAGGTACAGGTAAGAGGATGACATTCAGTCCAGGAAGTCTTGATACTATAAGATAGGATTTTACAACGCACAGCGGATATTTTAGCCAACATTTCAACTATCGTAAGGTAAACAGTAGATTTACAAAGTGAAGTGTCAACCATGAATTTGCATTTGCTCATATTTGATCCCCTGTGCCTGTACATTGTGTTGCGTTGTTTGTGACACAGAACCATCTGGGAAGTCATCATTGGAAACTATTTGGAACAGAGTAGGCACTTCTAAAAAAAATACTTGGCAGGTGATTGGATGGACCATTTATCTATCATTCATCTATCACCGTCTATTGCCATATAATGTAGTCATACTCTTACTGAAGCCAGTCAGGAGTAGATCAAAAAACACATTTTCCGGAGAAAAGCCTTCAGTGCTGTTCTTTGCTCTTTTTTTGTGAAGAAATACTATCTAATATAACTAACAAATAATTGGATGGAACCACTGTGGTTAGACACAAGTGCATAGCTTGAAGCGTGGTGATTTTGCGTGTCCAGCTGCCTCGCAAGGTTACACTATGTTGGAACCCCCGCCCCACCTAAGACATCATTATACCTCGAATGAACTGCGATGTACAACCCGTCACATTCCAAATGGTCTCCACAGTTCGGCGAAAAGCAGCCATCATGTTTTTGCGTATTATTGTCATTATGACTCGATGAATCATACAGCAGTGCACACTTTCAGACAGTTTCTCCTTGACAGTATTTTGGTCTTACACTCAGTTGTAAACACAAAACGTGAAAGAGGTAGTGAGGATGAAAAAAAGAGAGAAAGAAGATGATTGTTGAATTGTCTGTTTAGGACAGACTATTGCAAAGGGAGTTTCATATACTCTTAGAATATACAACAAGCACTTTGTTTGAAGCATACCAATGCCTTAAATCCTTCCTGCCACTAAATGATACCAAATACGAAATGAAATTGGAGGAACAACACTTCTGAACCAGTGATTGACACAACATCTCAAACATGCTGCTGTCCTCTCAGTATGCATCTGAGATTTTGCAAACCAAATCTCTAGTTTTGGAATTCTCTTTAAGCTCAGATGTGTTCTTGATGATCAGCATTTATGCCTAAAAGGGTTCAAACAGTCATTCATGTGAGCAACCATCAACCAACCACGGAGCATGTCTGCATGGAGTCCGCTTTTGGAGACAGAGACTGCCTGTTTTAAGCTGTCATAGTCCAGTGACATGATGACTGGAGGCATAAGAGATCATTTGCTGTGCCTTTCAAAATGTCTGATGCCTAATAAGCCAAGCTTCTTCCCAAGCTACGTCTTAAGTTCACTTGAATACAATCCAATTTCAATTTGGCTGCAAAGGAAGACACTGATTTGGATCATTTAATACCATAATGTATCCAAGTCTATCCATGCCACCTTTAGCCTGAGGAGCTCCATAGTGATGTGATGTTCCTCAGAGCATGATTCATTCCTCCTCTTCACAGCTGTAACATCAGTCCATTAGCCGCTGCAAGGGACGATTAGCTTTTCTAAGACAAAACCACAGAAACCTTTTATGTGTTGGGTTTTTTATGTTTTTTTCCACATCACTGCACTAAGCAGCTTTGTTGATCCTTCTCTTAGCATTATTGCACTGAACCCCGCTGTCAGGACTGACATGAAGGCATAAAGGTGCATGCAACGGCCTAAACCCTTAGCAGGGACCTGGCAAATGAATGTGCTACAGGTGGTGAACGCAAAAACAAACCTGTCAGCTGAGGATACAGTGTGAGGCAGACGGCCAACACCATCAACACACTCTTGCAAACACAGAGATTCACACAGCATTTGGAGCTGGGTTTTCTGCCAGTTTGTTTACAAGAGTCATACACAGCCCTGAAAAGTATGGACACCTCAATCTAAAAATCTTTCTAGTTTCATAATCAATATGCCAAATTACTATTGGCCGAGAACCAGATGACAGTACGTTCTTTTTTGGCAGATAAATCAATGAGCCACCGTCTGCACAGGCTGCTAACTTTGTAAAATGCAGTATTTAAAAGCCTGAGTAATTCAGAGTTCTTTCTCTGGTTTCTCTTTCTATGTTTGTGATGACCACGACACACTCTCTGACCATCAGCCAACAAATCTTAACTGTGGCTCTGTATCAAACACACTGTTGATTGGCTGTCTGGTACACTGCTCTACAATAATTCCCTGTGTGTTTGTTCACGTTTATACTGCCACAGTGATGACTGGGTCATTATCACTTCTTCAAGGGGTTGAAGGACTTGATTTTAGAGTTAAGGTTTGTTAAATTGAGTTTAGATGAAAGGATCATGTAGATCTGATGTTGTGCTCACTGATGTCTTTTTCACCATTTGGAGAAAGCATTGAGCAATCAGAGCTTTGTGCTGTAAATGGAAATAAGAATGGGGACCATACAGGGATCAACAATAAGGATAGCATATTGCCTCCTTTTCATCTCTGTTGAGAGTTGCACATGCTCTGTATAAATTGGGCACTCACAAGGAAATGGTGCTAGGTAAAGCCAAAGTTAATGAGCAAGCATTTCAGTTATCCTGTGAACAGGAGTTTAGTTTGCGGGCAGCAAGGCAGATAAAACAGGATTGTTTTTCAAATGCATGTCAAGTTTCTGAAAGTCCTTGTTGTTATTTGATAACTGCTAATAGATAAAACAACTTGACTCTGGGCAAATAGATTTCGGATCCACTTGCCCAACCAGGCAAAGGATGGGATCAATGTCATCTTTCTACATAGCTAGCTTGCTACCTAGCTACATGGACTATACAGATTATCGTAAGTCATGTTACAGAAATAACTCTTAAATCTTTTCAATTTAATTGCTTAGATCGCATCAAGGTGACCGCTTCAGGCAGCCACTAAAACAAAACAAGAGAAAACAAAGGCAAAGCCAAAAATTATAACTGTCCGTTGTTGCTGGGACTTTCTTTTTCTGTCTATGGGTCATGCTAACTTCACACTCATGAGATTTGAGTTATGCCAACTTCACTAAACAATGTGACAAGCAAGAAACAGTAACCCACATACTCACACGTATACTGTCCAAAGGAAAAGGGGTCTCATTTGGTTAACTGGCAAGTTGCCCTGGAAGTAGATTTTTCTGCAGTTATTATTCAGAGGGCTAATTTCTGTGTTTACTTTCAGCTGAACTCATAAACTAGCATTTCAAATGATTTGTGTGAACTTAAAGTTTCTTTAAACCACTCTGCTTGCCCTAATATATGCTGTTTTGATTCGCGTTTCCCAAATCTTCCCACCAAAGTGGTGATAGCACGAAGAAGGGTAGCATGACCCATAGACAGAATGGACACAAAAATACCAGAATTTTCCTTTTAGCATGTAGCTCTGATATTGTGTATTTAAGATATAGTGTTGCAGCTAATGCATTACATCAGTCTTCTCATCTATATTGTGGATTCATTATTTTATACGTAATTGCTCTTCATGATAAATTACAAGCATGAGCCACTGTATAACTGCATCCAGGTAGCGCAGCATATATCAGTGAAAAATGTAATTATTGTACAGGCTGGCTGGTAAGAAGTCTGGCAGGCTAATTTTTCAGTTAAGCACTGTGACAAGTGAGGCAGAACATTAATGTTGGCTACTGTTCTTAATTTATTTATTTTGTTACTAAACCACTGCCATCGCACTTACAGTAATATTTTCATATGTGAAGGCACCTGGTTATTCATCAAGTGGCCTGATACTGTCACGAGTGACTTTAAAAAAAAAATGGCCTTGAAGAATGAGAGGTGCTCTTGTGGCTGAGTGACCCGTGTAACCGCCTGTTCTCCTTCAGGTCCCAGGACTTCTGCTGCGAGTCGTGCGGCTGCTCTATGCACTCTGCCCTCCTGGCTCTGACCCCCAACAGCAACCCTAGCGCCGAGGACCACAAGGCTAAAGAACTGGCTCAGCAAATCAACTTCAAGGTACAAACACTGGCTGTTACACGTGTCATGTTTGATTCACAGTTTAGTCAGCGATTTAACCCTAAGAGCAAAAGAGCTGCTGACAGCACCAGTTACAAAGGAAAGTCTGCTGCTATTTTCCTTCACTTTCTGTACATAGGAAAAGCTGATTTGCTCAGTACTGTGTCATGTTAGGGCTGGACAATAAACCAAATTGAATCTCTTACCCATTTAAATGTACTTGTATCACAATTTTTATTGAATTGTCCAAATACTGTCTGATTAACGTGAGAATACTAACCTCCCAATTAGTGTTGGAGGCCTTTGTTTATCTCGACAGCAGGCCTTTATTTAAAAAAGGCTTATAATTTCCACTGTTTTACCAGTATATTTTATCATATTTAAGTTAGAATTCTGATGTGCCCCTGTTGATGCTGTTTTCTGTTCACACAAACCCAACATACAACCCATTCATGGCTCTGTTGGCTCTTTTAAAGGTTTTTCAACTGATACAAAAGACTAGGTGAACTTTATCCTTCAAAATATAACTCAAATGAGTAAAATAAATACATTTTTGGGAAGAAAAGACCTTTCAGTGACAAGATCAGAGCTCCAATCACTTTTTTTGGCAAGTGGAAAACGGCATTTAATGTGCTGTATCATATTGTATTACAGGTATTTTACATGGTAAAAGTTAGTAGGTGAGCTATAATGTTAAAAATATAACTCGTACGGGTTAAGTAAAGTCATTTTGTGGCAGAAAAGACCTTTCAGTACAACAAGTGTCAACACTTCTGCTGCTCTGAGTTTCTCTTTTTAATAAGCTTTTCATTCAGTAAGTAATTGTAGGAATAGTTGTTTTTTCTAGTCTGGTCAATTGTTTTTATTGACTTTTAAGGTACTGTCAATGAAACTCATCACACTCTGTCCTGATATGTTTTTATTGTGACATGACGTCGCTCATCGCTGTGCAGCTCTGTGTTTCTCTTTTTAATAGAAATACTATCGAGCTTAAAAGTGCATTTTTGACCATGGAAACAGCAGTTAACAAAATAATCCACCACAGGGTGCATTAAGTACCTTTACTGGGAATTTCAATCATATTACGTGATCTTTTTTAACAGTTAAAGTTTGGAGTTTGGAAGAGTAGATATTCACATTTCCATTTTTTTCTTTCCTCTAAGGACTTCTAATGTGTGTTTGCTACAAATTTTCACTTCAAGTTCACTCTTCAATTTGGAAACAGCAGTTAAAGGTCCAGTGTGTAACATTTAGGATGATCTCTTGGCAGAAATGGAATATAATATTCATATCAGTGTATAATCACCTTAAAATAATAATCGCTGTGTTTCCGTTACCTTACAATGAGCCTTTTATATCTACAGACGCCATAGGCCACCATGTTTCTACAGTAGCCCAGAATAGACAAGCCAAACACTGGCTCCAGATAGGACCATTCCCATTTTTCACACGACTTGTGGCCACTGTAGTTTCACCTTTGTGCTTGGAAGGGGAGGGTAAAGTAAGGGAGTTGCAATCTGCAACTACACCACTAGATGCCATTAATTCCTACACACTGGTCCATTACATAATAATCCACCACAAGGTCTATTTAGTAGCTGTTCGTACTGATGGAATAAGAGCTTTGGAAATGTACATTATGCTGAATTTACCATGTCAGCTATTATAGTAAAGCTATGTCCACTCTCAATGTTTTTAAACTGGACTTTATTAACAACAGACTTTTCATTTGTTTATGCAACATCCTTTATTATTTGCGAATCTTCTATTGCTTTATTACCAGATTTTATTTGAGATTATATGGTAGTTATAACAACCAAAAAAAGAGATAAGGTTAAGTTCAACATTGTTGAAGTAAATGTGACAATTTATCATGATATATATTTTAGGTTATATTGCCCAGCCCTATGACAAGAGCCACAGTGTATATGACTGAGTTCTCTGTGTGTTAATGCAGGCAGAGTCCAGTTTATCCAGACAGGCGAGTGAGAGCGGAGGTGCGGATAGCGAGCCTTCCACAGTCACCCAGGGAGACACCTCCACATCTGCAGGCCAGGAAGGTGCTGACGGGCCCCAGGCTGAACAGGTGGGTGATAAACTGCAACTCTGGGTTTACACAGAACTGCACATAACCTGCCTGCAGCCAGCCCACCACCTACAGAACAGACCATTCCTATGATTTTACATGTTTGATTTTGACATTACAGGAAACCATTTCACAGAGCATACTATGTTAAGATGGCTTTTCTATCTGCTAACCAGCCATTGGTTTTAGTTGATTTCAGTATGCTATGAAAGTTCATCACAGTGAACATCTTTATTATAATAATAATAATAATAATAATAATAAGTAATATAATTATTATTATTACTATATTATTATTATTATTATTATTATTATGTATTACTTATTTATTATTATTATTATACACTTTTGTTAAGGTTATATTGTTGGTGTTGTGATAAAGCAGCTGAGAAGAACTGCATTCATCCTCTAAATTGTTCACGCTGATAGATTAATCTTCTCAAGCCTCATTTGCATATTGCTACAGTATTGTAGTGGTTATTGTAGTGTTACCTTGGTTACGATACGTTACGTTAAATAAATAAAATAATAAG
>NW_023340246.1:205979-207530 GCF_004916995.1 Morone saxatilis
TTAGTTGTTGTTTTTTTTTTTCGATTATTGGTGTCAGCAGATAAACAAAAAAATCTTTAGATACTTACTGGCAGCCATATCATTGTGTTTGCTGTAGACCGATGTTAGCACTCTCCCTTTTGAGTTTTGGGAAGTTGGTGAAAAAGTTGGTTTCCCATACATCCTGCTGAAAACATATGCTGGAATTTCCTGTAGAATAGAATAGAATTTTACATTCATACATCACACATATTCTTTGTTTTGATATCGGCATTATATATCGGACATCAGCAGCCCTGTTTTCTAAATATTGTTTAGTGAAAAGCCCATATCAGTCGACAATATCGGTTGTAAATCTGAGCACACTAGACTCAACAAAACTCACAGCTTAACGGACTGGTTTTGGCTGCTTGAGGAAGAAGGATATCTGTTCACTGTGGTATTGCATGTTCCCAGCATCATATATGTGGGATCTGACTCTCTTATCCCTGATTCACAAGGAAACAAAGTGAAAGAAAGCCCCTCTCAGTGCAGTCAGACCTGCAGGTTTTTCGTCACTCCCTACATCAACAGCAATCTTACAGGTCCCACTAAAATGCCTGCAACCTGTTTTTTTTGTTTGTTTGTTCTTGTATACCTTAAATATAAGCTGAATTAAATTTTGAAGAAACTGAAAGGAATACATTTAACATAATAGTACCTTTAATTGTATTTATCTATATATTTTTTTGAGAATCAGCAGAGTGCCTATTGGCTTTTATTTTGAGTGACTGAGAATGGGTCTGTATTATTGAACTTGATAGAATTTCTCTAAACTTGTTGAAACGGTTAATTGTTATATGGTGGCTCAAACCTGACTGTGCCAGGTGGTTTGTTACACATAACCATCTTGGAAGTCATTGTTGGAAACTGGCAGGCAATACTCTGCAGGTGATTGGATGAACCATCTGTCTATCTTGGTCAAACTTAAACCAGTCAACCATAAAGCAAGTCAGTGTGGAGAAGAGCGAAAACATCTTTTCCATGGAGAAAAGCCTTCGGTGCTGTTCTTTGCCCTTCTTTTGCTCTAGCAGCATCTACACTAACCTCTTTAGCAGCCGTCATTGTTGTTTAACAAACCGTGTCTTCTCCCTGTTTCACACTTGGTGCCCACCCCATAGCTATCAGTACTTCCTCAAAGGACCCTGACATTGGTCTGCTACCACTATAGATGCTACCACTATAGATTAAAGCCTGGTAAGATGGATTCTTGTGTGATTTTGTGATCTTGCAAGTCCAGCTGTGTTGCAAGGTTAGGATGGCTCGGGGTGTCATGACAAGAAAACAAAGTCCTTTGATGGGGTGCTGTGGGCTAAAACAGTGGTTCCCAACTTGGGGGTTGGGACCCCCATTTTAGGGGTCACCAAAGCTTTACAGGAGGGCGCAAGGCTTTCTTGATTTTTTTGGGAGTAAGAAATCTAAAAAAATATACACAGTAGGCCTATGTCTCTGCATTTCGTCTTTGAAGAAAATTAAATTAAATTTGTGTCGATAAAATGTTTCATTATATGTTATTATATATAGTTAAAACAC
>NW_023340246.1:207549-213410 GCF_004916995.1 Morone saxatilis
CATTGTACACTTTATCAGTTAATATCCATAAAATACATCACTTAGCAGTGGTTGTCAGTTTACTCAATGATAGATAACCACTGCTCTAAAATGTTTCAGAACCACTGTTCTAGATAGTGGTTTGTCAATGAAATGATGTTTGGCTGCCCTGGGTAATAGTTTTCTATAATATATCAATATTCAATTTACATAAGTAAGTGAAATGTTTTTTGGTTTCCAAAGGGGTGCATGCCAGAACAAGTGTAGGAACCACAGTTAGGCCTTTTCCACCAACAGGGAACTGGCTCTATTTGCTTTCTTACTCCTAGTTTTTAACCTATCGGAGTGTTTCGACCAAAACAAAATTGGTTCAGAACCTGAAAAGTTGGTTCCGAGCTAGAACCAAACAATAGCCAGTTTTCCTTGGGAACCAAAGTGGGCGTGTCCTATTCTAAAGGTCGTTGTGCATTGTGAAACCCCCTTTGTTGATTACTCATCCGATTATAGTGGTTCCACTCAAAACTGGTGAAAACGTGAGCTGGTTCGCTAGATGACACCAAGGTTCTAAAAAGAAGAAATAGAAGTAACTAACGGTTGTGGGTGCTGTACTGCAAATATACATGCCTTGCACACCTTCATTGCTGTCTGTTGAGGATCCCACTAGTAGAGACATTATTATCCTCTACCCCTCTCCTCCTCCTCTCTGCCTGTGTGACATCTGAATATTTGCTGGAGAAAGAAGCCACTGGCACTGAATCTGAGGGACAAACACTTACTTGTGATGTTTTACATCACTGAAGATTTGTATACCACTAAACTATGAATGTCATTCACTGACATGCAACACAATTGACACTAAAGATTATTTAGGCTTTGCTGTTTCCTTCTCCTGTTGTTTGGCATAATTAAAAACAGACCCGTCTTCATCCTGTGGTTGGTTGTTCAATCCATTTAAGCTCCAAAGTATTGGCCAGAGCAGTGGGTGTTCTAAAGCCCCACAGTGGAGATGATATAGTGCTGTCTGTATGCAGTTAATTACCCATCTTTCACATTGTTCCTTTTAATTGGTGGCACGCTTCATCACCTGCTGACATCCCACTGAGCTCCACCATCATTTCCAATGATGTTGTGTGTGAAATCAAGCAGCCAGACATGGGCACTCTTTTTTTAACATCATGGTGAATGTGTTCTGCTAGCTGGAAGCCTGTGGCTCTGTGGCTTCTTTTCACCATTTCAGATAATATGAACGAGCTTTGTTGCCTAAGAGGATTGATTTTTGGCGCCAGCTGCCACCCACAGAACCACAGGGTCGCAGTCTGAAGGAGCTGAGAAGAGGGTCAACTTAGATTAGTGTTTCTGAGTTTGGGTGAACTAAGGAGGGACGTGTCAAAAATAGGACTCGCCATCTGCCGCTGAGGATGGAGGGACAAGACTTAGAATTCACCCACGGTATCCCACACTGCCTTGCTGCTGTTCACCAAATACAGAGGGATGTAGGATGACTGTGTGTGCTTTGACTTCAACTAATATAGTGTTTATGCTGAACATTAATGTGCTGATCCAGAAGCTCATGAATTACACATTATTTCTACGAAGTTGCATAAAAGAAATAGTCACTGGTGGCAGCAAAGACCGAAATTTGGAAAATATTCTTAATTTCTCTACTTTTGTAGACACTGTTTATGTGTTTGTTTAGCAATGTGTGGGCACATTAATGCCAAGGAGGGCTACAACTAATAATTTCCATTATCGATTAATCAGTCAATTCCCTGGTATGTAGAATCATCTCAAGTTTACAGAGACATTTTCAAATGTCCTGACAGTTCAAAACTAAAACATATTCAGTTTACTATCATAGAAGACAACCAGAAAAGATTTACATTTAAGAAACTTGAACCAGAGAATGTTTGCAATTTTACTTATAAAAATGAGCGTCACTGTGTCCACTTCTGGCTCCAATCTGCTGTGTTATAATAAAGCCAAATTCATGACTTCATTGTTCTCAGTTTCTGTTGTCAGACATGGAATGAGCGTAATAGTGATTTGATCGCAGCTCATAAATACTACCTTTCAGCCAGCAGTCATTCCCAAGCTATGCTGCTGATCACATCATTATTTTAGGAGGACGACATTGTGTGACGGAATCAACATAAATACAGGTTAATGACAACAGCTGTTCTGTGTGATCCGCTAGATTGACATTTAAAATGTGTGATCATAGCAGGCAACAAAAGGATCTCAATTTTTCTAAAACACAGCACCCAGGCCTCTTCTGGCAAGCCTGTCATTGTTTTGTGAATGTGTTTTTGGGTGAGAAAAAGACTAGCCTAGTGAGGACAGAGAGTTTTTTTGCTTAATGTGGAGGTCTCTTTATAATACAGAATATGATAATAAGATGAGGAAATTACAGCCACACAGCATCTGTTCCATTTCTAAATGAGCTTCAAACGTGTATTCATGCTTGGAAAACACAAGTACTGTCAGCAAAACAAATGTATACTATATTATAAATGCACTGGTGGAATGTAACTAAGTACATTTAATCAAATACTGTATTTAAGTACAAATCAAATTCAAGGTACTTCACTTGAGTATTTTCATTTTATGCACCTTTATACTATAATTTTTCATCCCCTTCTTGTCCAGTGAAAACCATATATCTCTATATATGCTGATTTTGAATCTTTGTGATAAACCCCAGGATGAAGTGTTCCTTAATATATTTTCCTCTTAAGTTCAATGGAAATTGGATGGTCACAAACATCTTCTGTATTTCTGACCTTTTTAGAGATACATGGTTCTCACAGGACAGCCACACTACAAACATATGAGGATCTTATAGAATATGATACATCGCTGTAGATGAAACTACTGAACAGTATATAAAGTTGTAAAAATTAGCTCAACATTAAAAATCTGCAGCTGTAAAATGCAACATACACATTAATGCAGCAATGATATTAATCCAAAAACATCCGATATAATAGTAAAACACTGACAGGGAACATTTTACTGCAGAATGAGTAAGTAAGTTTTCATACCTGTATGTATATGAAATTCACTTATCACTGGATGTCACACTAGACAAGCAGCATCTCAGACCAAAACAGTGGGACAGAAATAATATGAAACTACCAAAACCATCTTTGTTAGTCTTTCCAAAAATCAGCAACACTGATTTGCTCAAAATAAACCTTTAATTCACTGAGTTGGTTGAGAAAAAAAGTTTAAAAAGTTAATCCTCTGGTTACAAGTGCACTGGTTAAAGTTAGTTTTTGCCACTGACAGGCTCAGATTGTTATTCTTAAAGTATGACCATTATGGAAAGGATCACTGAAGAGATAGACCTTTTGTTTAACCAGAAAAAGCCATTATTTTGCTATTGCTCCCCACCAGCTCCTCCATAGACAAAAACACAAATTCTACCAAAATAAAAGATAGCAACACAGGCAGAGGGAATGTGATACCATGACTCCACTGTATCTTTACATAGAGAATATATATATATATATATATATATATATATAACCTTTAAGTACATTTTGCTGTACTTACATACTTTTTAAGGTTTTGAATGCAGGACTTTCACTTGTAGTGGAGTATTTTCACAGTGAGGTATAAGTACTTTTGCTGAAGTGAAGGATCACCACTGCATAAATGTGTGTGCTGAATAACAGATGTTCCCCTTCTGAGTTGTTGTGTACATTAGAACCAACCAACCATAATCGTTTAGTTGAGTAATTGTTTTACCTGTTATGCCTTGTCATGTCTCACTGATCCACTCAATGGCCTCCTGTTCCACAGGCAGAGGCATCTCCAGCCACAGGAGTGGACGAACCCCAGACCCCTGCGGCCCCCAGCACCGGTCGCCCTCTCAGCCCCCGGCAGCGTCGGGCCCAGCAGCACAACCAGCAAGGCCAGAGAGACGGCAGAGATCCAGCCAGCAGGCCGGTGTTCCCACCAGCTCCTCGCCAACCTCAGGATGAAAGCCACGCGGGCTCTGCAGTCCTCATCGTGGTGCTCACTCTGGCCCTGGCTGCGCTCATCTTCCGCAGGATCTACCTGGCTCAAGAGTACAAGTTTGACTACGAGCTGTGACCAACTAGGCCACCGCACCCCTCCTCACCCTCTAGTCCACCCCTCCTGCTACCACCCTAACAGAACTATGAGCTGCTCAAGTTGAACCAGAGCCGAGGCGGTGGCTGACGCTGACTTTCTGCCCTCCCTGCTCTTCAGCAGAGGGTTCAGTCTCCACCGAGGACGAGGAGAGGGGGCTTTCATTCCTGCAAAGGAGGCGCTCCACTCGCCACAATGCCTCCTGGGTGTCTTTTAATCAATGTGAATTTTACTCTCCGGAGTGTCATGCATTTTTAAAAACGGGAAGCTTTTCTGTGTTTGTGATCAGTTCAGCAGCCACACACACACCACATCCCCTTTCCACATAATTGTTGTCTATCCTGGGGCTGCAGCTTGTTCCCATTTTTGAATTCAAACTGTAATATAATATATCAACAACACAGAATTATGGGGTATTTTTGTCTCAAGGTTATTATTTAATCAAGGAAGGGCTATAAAGCCTTCTTCTGTATGTGCTTCAGCTTCATGTTAGGGTAGGTCAGCCTCACCATACAGGGCTCTGTTTTAATGGTGCAAGCGTAGCAACCGCTGTGCTGGCGTCCTCAAGTGCTAAGCGAAATCTGAATTTTGGACGACCTCAGTAAGCAGTCCCCTCCCTCCTTCACCACACTGATATTCTGCTGCCTGTCCTTGAGGACCACCTCTTTGTGGAGTTCTCCCTCCTGACTGGATAAAGTGGAAATGGGATACCAGAGAATGTATTCTATAAAGCAGGGACTGGGCACCCATATCACTGACTGTGTATCAGTAGTGGCTCTCTATATATAACAGCAGCTCTAAGTCTTAATTCTCCTGTATCTCATGGCGCTGTTAATGGTCTCATCATATTGTAACTGATGTGATGTAGCAACATTGTGCATTTCAAGAATATGAAACACCACTGTTGTTAAGGTAGTAGTTGTTAAGGTGGCAGTGATGCACAGGGTTGATGAGCTGTGGTAATCCCACATAAACAGGCAGATGCTGGGTTCTAACTTTCCATCATTAACACGTCAACAAGTCCTGCTGCCTTCAGATGACGACAGGGATTTAACGATCTGAAGAAGAGGCTTTACAGTATAAAGCAGCTTTGGATAACTGATACTGTAACAATCACTCATTTTAAAGATTGAAGTTGAAGTCAAATGTTTTGACACAGACCATCACAACATATGACTCTACTGTTGGCTAGGAATAAAAATGTTCCATCCAAGTATTGTCAGGTACTTGGCCGTTCTTTCACATTTTTATATGAACTGACATCACCAGAAAAATCTGCAACAGAAACTGGAAAACCCAAGTCACTGTTTCTGACACTGGCCATGAGATAATGTGAGCCTGGAAATATGCTGCAAATGTACTTGCCCTTTCTCTCAGACCATTGAGAGACTGAATGATATTAGAACATTAATATAATTTAATAATGGCAGCCACTTGTGGAAGTGTGACAGAGCCCCTCTCGCACTCATACATTAAAGGAGAACGTTTTTACACATCAAAGTCTGTTTACCGGGCCTGAGGAATACTAGTGCATATGTGCAACAAGTGGTAAAAAGCCTTTTGAGTCTCCAGAGGGAGCTTTGTGAAGTCTGATAATCTACCTCAAGTGATGTCACTTGAGACAGCGTCGGTTAGGGTAAAGTTACAAAGTAGGGATCGTCACTGCAGTCAGCTTCTCCCGGTTAGGATTCCTTCAGTGTTCATGGTTCAGGAGGTTTCTACCGGGAGCCCAATTATCCACAGAGGTCTCCTCCTCTCCAAAACAA
>NW_023340246.1:213510-222712 GCF_004916995.1 Morone saxatilis
TAAAGCACTGAATAGAAATATCCAAAAGGTGGTATTAGAAATCAGTACATTGTTTTATTTCCAAATATACATCATATAATATATGCCTTTTTTCATTGAAGTTAGTTTAAAATACAGCTATAATAGATCAATAAATGAATATTCATTTTGTAGCATTTACTTTTAATATGAATGTAAATGAATGTGTGACATATGACAGCATTTGACACCAAACTGGGGTGGCCACTGCCCTATGTCACCCCTCTAAATCGTCCCTTGCCTGAATGTTAGTGCATGCAGTCTGCACGGCCAGAACCTGTTCCATCAATTTCCAGCCTTAAATCATTCAGTTTAGGTTGTGGTCATTAATAACAGGACCCTTCACGCTGCCTTCACACTGCTTTATTTGTGGGAACCAAACTGAGATCAATCCGCTGTCCTTCAGCTATACATAAAAACTTGTGCGTGTGTTTCCATCAGCAAAGAAAATCCATCTCCATGCTGGATGTTATCTCAGGTGAATGCAGATCCTTTATTAGGACACTCCAAACAGACAGACTGAGAGTGGAGGAAGTTAAGGAGGGATTTTCTCTTTAAGCATATTGTCTGGCTGGTATTTCCTCCTGTCACACTCCTGTCAGGATCAAACATTCCTCAGCATGAGCTTAAGTTATCCTCTTATAATGTGCATGCTTTTACAGACTGTACTAGCACCAGCCAATACATCATTGCATTCTTCAAAAATGCAGCTCATATTTTCTCCTGTAATCGTTTTGTCTGTAAAATTTTGGTTCCTAATTATTCCATCACTATTCTTTGATTTGACTCCCTTCTGTGTCAGTCCAAGAGTTCACTGTAAGTCTAAGCAGAACATTTTTACAGCAGGGGTGAATCTAGAGTGGTTGCATGGGGGCTCTAAAAAAGTTTAGTGTCAAATGCTGTCAGTTTTACACATTAATGTCAGCTTGTTCAATGCAACATGTTATGTGTTTCCTTTATTAGGAAGTGCAATGAATACAATGTGAAAAAAATCTGGAGGATTACACGCATATGATTATAGTTTAAATAAAATTTTACCACCAAGAAATATCAGAGTGCTTCACATATGTAATTTAGCTTACTCTTTCCTTCCCCTCCCTCCATTCTTAATTATAAAAAATAAGTCTAAGGTTATTCTATGTGTTTCTTCTCATCAACAGAATCCCTGTGCAGAACCAAACTAACAAATATTATGTGTGTATCAAAATCTAAACTCTTCCTCTGGCTCCATTGTTGTCCAAAAACACATCAGTGAACCACACTGTTGCACTGGCTGACATGTTCCTTCATTACCATGAACACACACTTGTGTCAAATACACCATCCTGCTGCCCAGATACTCACTAGAGAACCAAAAGTGTATTGGTTCACCACTTAAAATAGTCCCCAACAAATGCACTACTTCCTCCTGTTTGTTTGATAAAAACCACATCGACCTGCTGTTTAAGGAAATTACCTTCAGTAGGAACCAGTGGGCTTGGAGCTGAGAAGTCCAGGCCAGTATCCTCAGAAATCCATTCATATTGGACAATTCCACACCACTGACATTGATTTGCACCCAGTGTCATTATGGTGTCAGTTTAGAAGGTAATTTGTCCTTTATGTCACAGGCATAAAGCAAAGTGCAACACAGGGCATGGACCATAGCATTATGTGACAGCCGTATCACACACTAAATCCAGCATACAGTCAAGGTAGATTAGCCGGGAGGTGCCGATCCGGAGAGTGAACGTAATGAAATTGCTGCTTTTCTGGAGAGAGATGTGTCAAGAAGCCACCATGGTTACAGTAATAAACACTTATTATTGGACGTGTGATTTTAAAAAACAATCTTGGCTCATGATCTGCTGTGTTAACATCTGATTTCCTGTTAACCCATCCTTCCACCTCCTCCCTATAATAACATCCTGACTTCCTCATTTGTTCCTATTATTACAACAGCTGCTAGACTTGATCATTTTAGAGTACTTGCTGAAATGACTGACAATGTCCTTCTTGGTTAATTTAAGAGTACAAAACATTGAACTAGATTAGTACCAATGTTCAACAATCCAATATATCAATACAAAGTGAAAACATCGATCTATATTGTCATCTGTATTTTGTGTGGGAACAGGCACATGCCATATGCAAACAATGCCAAACAAAATCCTATCCTGGCAGACTTTGTGATATGGGCAAATATCGTATTGTCCTCCAATGACGAAATATGCATCGTAATGACACTGGTGGTTTATGCCCCTATTTAAGAGGTGCTGGATTATTTACACAATATTATCATATGTGTATTGTTAAGATGATATCAACATGTCATTCTTAAATATCATGATTATGGGCAATTTTAGTAAACCCCTGGTTAAAAATCGTCCACTATCAACATTCTTTTCAGGCATCAGGTTTGGGAAGTTAAATATTGAAACACACTAAGAAATAAAGAATAGTACCTGCCATACCCTTTAAGACCAAACTCTAATGGCTCTCCTCTCTGTCTTCCCGTTGCCAGTCCTCTGTCAAAGAAGGTTGCGGATGGAACCAAAAGCCGGAAGGTGAAGACCAGCCACCTTCTGCGCATAGACGAGCATGACTTTACCATGAGGCCCGCCTTCGCAGGTAAACTCAGTGAGCTTCAGGAGATCGCTTACAGTCAGCGATCATATCAATGACAACATGAGAATTTTTTTCTGTTGTTATTGTGTCTTTAAAGAAGTGAATGATTTCACACACCAACAGGTTTGAATTATGTTCTCCCTTTCTTGAACCTGAGCGTGAAGTGAATGTTGAGACGATGCTGACTGGGAAAACACAAGCAGGTTTACTTTTCAGACCTGTCTTCTCTTCCACTCCACTGCCAAACCTAAAGAGGAAATAGGCGAGATGTGGAACTCACAGCCCCAAGCCAAAGAACAAAGATAGAAACGGAGAAATCCTCAGCAGGTTCTGTCGCACTGTAAATACATTCTGACACATTTATCTTACACTGATCAGTGTTGGTCCGAAGCAAAAGTCAACTGTGTGTCCTTGCTTTACACCTTGAGTGTCAGGACAATGGCACTGCTGTCGGGATTTGGGGAGGCAATTAAAAATAAGAAGCTTATTTCTTGAACTAAAGAGTCCCATTCTGTGGCATTTAGCATAAACGGGCCCTGTGCAAGCACAGGAGGAGGTGGGGAGCTAAATGAAACGTCCCACAATGAATTTCATGCTCCTCTGGGGACTACAGTTGCAGCCACAGATGGGAGCGCGGATCCCACTGAGGATGGCTTTTTGTCTTGCGTTCGTCAGTCTTTGTTTGCAGCCAGCTTCTGCAGCAGAATTAGAAGAAGAAGACGGATGCGATCTTCTTATTCAAACATCATCAAAAGCGGACTTGTGTGAGCGCCCCGCTGCTGCCTGCGAGACTGCCGCACGTTCATTTGGCTGAGGGAGAAAGTGGGTGTGTGTGTGTGTGCAGCAGCTGCTGCTGTGGTTCCCCCTGGCTTCAAAAGGAGCGACGGCAGTGTTACTAATGAAAGCCTCTTACACGGCAGCTTCCCGTTCACTGGGGGAACGATATGGAGAACAACACTGTTTCGTGCCAATGGGGACGTCAGTGTTGGGATGGGGAAAAATCCTAATTCAGACAAATCCTTACTGTGGAGCAGTTTATTGTCCAAATGTAGACAATACACTGCTTTGTTGTCAACCCATATCCCAAAGAATAAAGATACTGACTAGAAAAATGTTAATTGTTTGGTTAAGATTCTTTTGCTTCTACACCAAGAGCAACATTGGAAATGGTTTGTATTATCAATAGGGTGCAGGTGGAGCTGTACAAATTGATAAGTTATCCTAATTACAGCACCTGCACCGCTCCCATTGGGCGGTCCCAAACTGTGGCCCGACAAATAAAACACATACAGGAAGCTGAAGGGTAGAAGACATTTGTTTGGGTGGAATATTGTTGTGATTCGATGGGCACATCTATTTACGGAGCTCCTCCTACCTGTCTGCCTCAGATTTAACATCTGATGAGTTGGATAGAACCTGTCATGCATTAGTGACATTTGCATTAAAGAGACAGCACGTTTTCTCCTCGTTTCACCCGTGGAATTCTGAAGAACCCTCCTCCTAATGCGTCCTTTCACTTGGATTTTCTTTCTAGCCCGTCTAATCTAGCCAGGGCAAAGCAACCGTGGATTTACAGTTGCTAATCCATGCAAAGAGGAGCAGTCCGGCATCATTAGGTGGAATTGATAGGGTGTTTTTCTCTCTCTGTTCTAGACCTGTGTAGAATTTACACAAGGAGAATTTAATCTGTGAAAGTGTGACTGGGTGAACAAATTAGATATTTGACTTTCTGCAGAAGCTTTCCATGAGTAATTTACAAGATAAATTTTGTTTGTGTGAGGAGGATGATGGACAGGTTTATGTATCCAGCAGGCCCTAAAGGCAGAAAAAATATTTACCTCTTACAAGTAAAATGTTAATAATACACGAGTTAATAAGGAATAAAACATGCAGTACAATTCAGTAGGATTTGGCTGCAACCTTACTTCTGCTCTGATATGTTAGCTAGATAGTTATTGTTGTATTACTGACATTACTGAGTCAGTTCATTGCTTTTATGACTCATGACTATGGATGTATCAAAAGTCCAGCGTGTAACATTTAGGAGGATCTATTGGCAGAAATGGAATATCATATTTATTTGTATGTTTTCATTACTGTATAATCATCTGAATATGAGAATCATTGTGTTTCCGTTACCTTAGAATGAGCCGTCTTTATATATAGATGCCATGGGTCACCTTCCATGGAGCCATGTTGAACCGCCATATTTCTACAGTAGCCCATGAAAGACAAACCAAACACTGGCTCTAGATAGGGTCTTTCACATAATGATAGTTTTTCTTTCATGCTTGAAAGGGGAGCTTCTGGGAGAAAGTATTTTTTTGGCCAGTGTGCATCAAATGACGGACGCCATTGCTGTAATTACCTCAGTATGGCCACTATGTAAAATTGGCGCTTCTAGGGCCTTGGTTTTAGCATGTCAGATAAAGATAAACATTTCAATAGCTTTATCTCAAAGTAAAACAAGACTTGAACACAACATACCTCACACCTTGTTGTTTCCTGCTTGTGGTCCCATTCCCTCACTCTCTTTCAGGTTGCCTGGTGATTTCACACCTATAGTTTGTTTCCTCTGGTCAAAATCAGTTGATGAGTTCATAAACTGATTGAGCAAAATTTTTTTGAATGTCACAACTCCCGCAAAATGGCTCGGTTCACTATCAGAATTTGACCCATTTGGTCCGATAACATTTAGAGCTGCACAATTAAATCATTTTATCCCCATTCAAGTTAACGAAGGGCTAAACTGGAAGTTAGGGTAATTTGTTAAATGTTTTTAGCTTCATGTGTGGAATTCCCTGAGCAGTTTCCAGATGAACGTTGCCACATATGCCACCTGGCAACACTGATGATCCGTATTTTGAATCGCTGTACGGAAGCTTCCAGCTAGCTTCAATCCCACTAACAACCTGTGCCATATACTTCAGGCTTCTGCGATCCACCTACTCTAATCTCATCACACTGCTAAATAGAGCAAGTTGTAGCTTAAAATAACATAAACTATCAGCTGTCACAGATTGCAAGTTACGCAAGTTAATATGCAATTAGCACGTTTTGCTAACTCGTATCATAAAGGTTGCTTATTGTCGCAGACTGAGTAATGAAGCTGATATTGGTCCGCTACAGTTTCTTGTCATTGATCTGTTTGTGGGCTGCTGGTGAAGAGGCGTAGTTATAATTCAGGGAACTCACACAGACATGAGATTGATAAAAATCTTCTCATCTCACTCTCAGAAAGAAAACTATGAATTTCACAAAACACAGAGCTACTCATTTATGGGCTGCAGCTGTTTTATTCCCCAATATCCCAGCAGCATTCTATTATGTTACCATAAACCTCAACAATTCTGCAACAAGTCATATGCACTGTTAAACATACATGTAATTACTCAGTGCTGTGTGCAACACAGACAAAATTACATTCACCTCCATTGTGTTGGAGGCACAAACCTGGACACATACCTTAAAACCAATACTACATAAATACTGCATTCCTATATAAATGTACATTGTATATATTGTTTGATCAAATTAACACTAAATAATTAACAAAAGCAGCATTCCGGCATTAGATTACTGTCTAATATCGAAATAAAAACTATAATGACGCTACCATATGTAGTCTGCTGTGTCTACTGGTCTACTGTACATATTGAGCACTTGAAGGAGACTGGGTGCCCATGCGATGCAAAGAGAGCAGGAGGATGAGGGGGGCCCACAATGCATTTTTGCCTCTGGTGTCCTGAATGCTCTTATCCAGCCCTGCTTGGGGGAACTTCATTTCTGTTTTCTTTTCTTTTTTGCTAGATGAATGATCAAAAATACTGAGTTCCATTAGATTAGCACTGAGCAGTAAAGACATAAGGGAGAGCTCACACATCTTAAAAAGTACTTGCAAAAACCCAGAAAACTGCCTCCACAAGTGAAATATTCCCCTATTGCCCAATTTCAGGCTTTACACTTACTAATATGCCTGAACATCGGCTGGTATAAATCAAAATAAAAGTCTCTCTCCAACACATTTATTTCTTAGATTAATCATCATTATGTAGCCTATAAGTGTAACTTTCTTACTTACAGACATTATGAAATTTCATCCACAGGGAGAAATAAGTCCATATAAACAGTGACTCAAATAATTAGCCTGATAAAAAATTCAGTAGAAAGATAAATCCCCACATGTAGCTAATAAAATGTTTGCTTTTATTTCACATTGTGAATGCATATGGATTATGTGCTTTTGTTTTTGCTTCAACGATAATTCCATTTTAAGGAGTTAGACGTGGAGTAAAATGACGCCATCAGGGTTTAGTGGAGCTCTCAGGAAAGCAGAACCGTGATACTATCAATAAGCCTGTTCTGCAGGCTGTGTGCCCATAAACAGGCTGTTTTGCATTTTAACTTATGGTTACTTGATTTATGGTGTTTGCTCCTCTGTGATGTTGATACTAAGTGTTGTGGCACTGTAAGGTCAGGGAGAGAGCACTGGCTGGCGCTCTCTTGCCTCATGCCCCATTTGAAAACAGCCCACACGGAAGTGCTACTGAGGGCTACAAGGGCCAACAGGAATTACTAAGTGGAGCATCGCTATGACGCATTCATGGGTCTCATCTGATAACCAGTGACGTGGAATAATTCGCTGATGCTGTCAGCTCAAAATAGCAAAAGGAAATCTTCTGGCAAAACCACACACAGGACATTTCATCTGTGCCCGATTGTCACGCCCGAACACAAAAACTTCACTTTTTCAGTCTCAATCTATAGCCAAAATTTTGAACATTGAAGCGCAGAAAACAGGCTGTCATACCCTGTAATTTAGGGAGCATACACAGCTATATCCCTCTGGACAGACCCTTTTACCACTGCTGGATTCTGGCTGTGGCCTCCTGTAACCCAGCTGCAGAGAGATCTGAGACAGAGCAAAATCACAGACCCATCCCACCCTGTAAGCACCGCTGGTGCAGACTTTTTTCTCAGCAGGTGTCTGGTGTTACATCCACCAAGGCATCATGTCAGCAGGAGCTCAGGCATCGCTGAGTCTGGCACGTGATATGTGGCATATGGTGTGAGTAGGAGTGGGGAGGACACTCTGCTGACAGCTGGAACTGGGCATGAGTTAATATCCCCCCCTTCCAGGTAGCAGCTTTGTCGTGCCACTAGTTATGTAAGGCTGGCACCCTCACTGCTGCTCAGATTAACAATACTACAGCAGTCAATGTGACTTTAATACACACATGACAGACGGGTGTGTGGATTTGTTTTGCTATTGATGGTAAGGCTACTAGGATACTCTTCCATATCACTGGAAATCCCAAACTGGCCTTAAATATAATCCTCTCAATCAGCTAAACAACACATGTCAACAGATATGAGAATATTGTGTTCTGTTTAATGCAAGTTCTCATATGAAACAATTACTCACAGCTTAGCAGGATACCCTGTCTTGCTATTTTAGGATTGTATGTGATAAGATGATCTGATGACAGGGATACAGATCATAGCAGTGACTTCTGCAGAACTGACATCATATTTCTATTAAAAAGCATTGTTGCATATCAGATTGTTGGTTATTATTCTTCACCAGAGACAAATAATAGTATAGAACATGCCAAAAAAACCTTTATGGTTCAAACTTTAAAGATTATATATACAAAATTCACCTCCAAAACACTAGCATCTCAGACCAAAACAATGCGCGTTACAGCGCGACGACTCATTGACATTTAAAATTGTCATTTTATTTTGTAGTAAGTATAACAACCTTCAAACTGACAGAAATAATAAGACTCACCAAATGTCTTTTCTTCGTCTTTCCACAATCACGCAACTCTGGTTGTTGGGTCTGTAATAAATCTTTTTGGTTACATTGGTAACGGCCCCGGTTCTCTGAAACACGAGTGAGGTATTCAGCTATGGGAGAGGCCCTGGCGGTGCAACTCATGGGAGCTCCAGTACACACGTCTGTCCTGGGACAGACCAGATCATCGGCCTGCCGTTCCTCCTTTTATTAAGCCTCTGGGTGCACCATGCGGATTCAAGCGTATTTCTTCCAGTACCCCTATCCATGCAGCAGGGCGTGTTGTGAGTACCGTCACTTGGTTTTTCAGAGGAACTGGGTTACCCTGGTTACCAGAGTTTCTTTCACCCTCCTCGGTATCTCACTTATGGGAATTGCGTGCTCCGAGCCCAACCCACACAAGGCCTCCCATGGGTAGCACACCATTAATATTGACCCACACTCAGGACTGGCGGCAGTGAAGGCGTGGTTCTCTAACGGTAAAACGATAATATGTGTGTGGATGCCCAACTAGCGCGCACAAATGTCACCCACCTAAATTGCCTGAACCAGGGCCATGAGGTGGCCATCGCTTGGGTGGTGAGCCGCAGGTGTCCTGGGTGCTGCAGTCCACGGACTCTCATAAGCAGGCTTGCCGTTGCACACCCAGTGTTTGGACAGGCGCTGCAAGTCAGGCGCTTCCCTCGGGTGAGGGAGGGGCCCCAAGAGAAAACGGCTGGTCTTTTCCTTATCCGCTTTATCCTGTCCACATGATGGCAAAGCTCTGACAGGGACAAA
>NW_023340246.1:222737-225873 GCF_004916995.1 Morone saxatilis
CTCATGTAACAGCCTCAGAAACAACCTATATCCGTGACGGTCGAATGAGATCCGTATACCTGCTTTCCTGGTCGGCAGACTGGAGAGATTTAGACCACCCGCGATCTCTCTCCCGCCACAGGCAGCCCAGTGACGCGGCCACAGCCCTGACTGCGCCTCTGACACCCGAAATAAGGGTCCGTGACGACATCATATCTCTTCCCAAATAGTCGGACTTGGAAACTTATCTAAAAGGTGCCATGTCCGTGGAAGCTCAACCTGAGCCGTGAGCAGTGACCACATTCTTTTAATCGACTGGGCTGCAGACTTATACACCTTCTGGTACATGGAGGCGGTGAAGCGCTCCATTTTACCAGAGCCCCAGACCCTCGCTGTTAGCGATGTCCAGGCCACCCAATGTATGTCATTGCAATGTCATTTAAGGTGTATGGAAACTTAACTAACTTTCCACTGTTCCAACCATCACCAGCTCTGGTTTTTGTCGAAATTAATCGAAATAAATCCTTAATGATAAAAAACATGCGCACCCAGCCAGACCAGACCAAAGCACATACAGGCTGCGATAGCAACACAGGCAAAGGAGTGTGATGTCATTTTCTGCTCAGGACACCATGACTACACTATATCTTTACATAACTAATAGTAACTGTTAAAGCGGCAATACCCAATATTTTTCATAATAACAAAATAGCAAATGATATACAAAGTGAATGGGGTTGCTCGTAGAGATCAATCTACAGAGAATAATCAGCTGAATCTGCAGGTCCCCTCAGCTTTTTATATAGCTTTTTATATGGCTTTATAGGCCTATAGCAAATTTCACCTCATTGTTGATCTGTCTAGCCACAACTTTATTGTTTTGGTTTGTTGTTCCTCTCTGTAGCAGACAGCTGTTTTCAGTAGAAAAGCTTTAAAAACCCACTGTACACTACCTGCTCATTTAAAAAGGTTGACACTGGACATTAAAAAAAACATTGTCACTGAATGTAATTCGGGGTTTTTACAGAATCCTTTCATATCAACTTTCTGTCATGCCAACACTTATATCTCTGAGGATTTTGGATATGCCTGGTTCCAATGTGTGAAATCATTCCACTTGTCAAATTAGTATAACGTGCATCTTTGCACTGTACTTCTGGATCTTCTTGCTTGTTAAATCTTCTTTAAATTCCAAATCTGCTATGTGTTGTAATTTGAAAGCAAAGTGAGATAGTCAATGGACCTGAAATAGTCCATATGTATAATGCAGTTGTTTCTCTGTGAAATATGTGAATACAAACTCTAATCTGTTTGATATTTCTCTGCAGGTCCGGCTGTGCCTGTTGGAGTTGATGTTCAGGTGGAGAGCTTGGACAGTATATCAGAGGTAGACATGGTGAGTGGCTCAAATTTGTGTAGTGGATGTAATTTCACTTGAAAAAGAACTGAAATCTGCTGCAGATACTGAAAATAGTTCTAATCTAATTAGAATAGTTTGGGTGTAAAAACGGAGGATTACTGGGATCATTCTGTCTCTCTAACTTACTATTCAGTCAGGTTTGAAAGCAAAGACCAACACAAGCTGAGAGTAATAAGATTATGGAAGAAATATAATGTCATCATTATTAATGCAGTGGATTATGTTACTGGTGGCAAATATAACCAGTAAATCTGCAACAGACCCAGTTTGCAGCCGTGGAAGTTGCTGACTTTAACAAATGAGCTCATACTGCTCTAACACATGGGGAGGAAGACGCTCTCTTAAGACAAAGCAACTAATGAGGCGGCAACACTCCTCATTAACAGAATGAGAATGGACACATGGGCACCACTGTGACTAAGACTGTGGTAACACTTGTCTTCTCAATCCAACTTCTTTCATTGGACACACCACACTGTAAAACCTGATGAGTTAGTTCCACTCCAACTGTTTGAGGACACTGATTGCCCTAAACAGTTTAAATGTATGAACTCCAGCAATTTAAACTAGTAAGTATATGACACTTATATGCAGCATTTCTCCAAACTTATTAAAAATGTGTTAACAGAATGTATCTGAATAAAGTAAGACTAACTTTAATGCATCTTCTTTATACAAATGTTACCACTTGTGTATGTACTCAGTTTTCTTCTAAAGCAAATTATTACCTGTTAAAACAGCTGACCTACGATAAAAAACAATTAATTCATTATCAAAATGGTTGCCAATTAAATTTCTGTAATGAGATAAAGATAAAGATAATGGGAATGAGTGACTTAAAAGTTTAAGAAGGATTAAATTATGTTATCTTACTTCTTTTAAGATAAGATATGCTGTTGATTTACAATGTTCCAAGCCCAAATATAGTCTAAAATGATCAGATATCTGTGCTTTTCCACTGGCATTAGAGGAACTCTGTACTTTCGAAATAACACATGAATGTATCCTTTTAGTTATAGACCTTTAGCTGTTGTTTTCAGTTGGATAATCAAAATCAGATTATGAAAGCTTGATGCTAGGAATTGTTTATTTTGCTCAAAGTCAGACTGAATGCATGTTGAGTAATGTAATTAAATCAACCTTCTGTTCTGGAACCATAAATTGGATGCAAAACTGTCGTCCTGATGTTGTGTAAGCTCCCATTTGCAAGGACAACCAAGGATTACATTTAATTTGGATCCCACAGTTGTGTATTTAATTGTTTTGGAACAGAGGGAGGAAAAAAATTAATGATTCCAGACGACGGCTGCTCTTAATGACATTATGTCATATCATAAAGCTGCAGGTTGCTAAACAGTCACACAGCAAATGATCTGTTGCTGTTTGATTTAGCAGCTGGACGGTTTAGCAAACACTAGATTTTAAAGGCTATAGATGGTGTTATTCTACATTTTCTAACACACAAAACCAGCAATGTGTTAGTCTGTCTCTCAATACTTTCTGACTCTGACCCTACCCCTACGTCTGTGGAGCTCACCCCCGAGCTTTATCTGTCTCTGGCTCCTCCTAGTGCTCCTATTAGTATTTGTGAGAATCCACCACGGCTGAATGAAAACTATGAGCTGATATTTGAATCATTTAAAACTGAATTTGAATCATTTAAAACTGAATCTGAATTGCTCAACTTGAATAATTGCATTAAAAAACTGAATTTGAATTATTAATTAGGAGTCGGCT
>NW_023340246.1:225898-229654 GCF_004916995.1 Morone saxatilis
AGAGATTCTTGTATATTATCTTTATATTATATAATGTTGTATTACCACCAGGTGGCAGTTGTAGATCGCAGCAATAGTAGTATGAAATGTAATATAGGCACAGGTGCAACAGGATCTAATCACGTGAGGCGAGCAGTCACCAATCACGAACTGTATGCTCAGACACCAGTATCATATGACCATGTTGTTTGAAAACAGAAGTAATGTAAGCTAAAAAAGGCATGTTAACATTTAGGAGGATCTATTTCAGGAATGAAAAATATCCATAGGTAATGTTTCAATTAGTTATAATCACGAAAATGAATTGTGTTTACTTAGAATGAATCAATGAGACAGAAAACTGACTAATAATGTCAGCCACACATTATTGAATTAAACATCATTGTAGCTATAAACTAATTCGAACCTATTCATTAGGATTATATTGAGTAATTTTTTAAGCCCCTGATGGGACAAACCAATCCAAACACTTGCTCTAGATAGGGGCATTCACACCTTCCATGTGTTTCACGGACACTGTGATTTCGCCTTAGCATTTAGAAGGTGAGGGTAAAGTGAGGGAGTTGCAACCTGCACAAAATTCTACTCACTGGCCCTTTAAGAGATTTAGCTATCAAGGTCATCAAGTTGTCAAAGTTTGAAACAGCTAATATGCTGTCAGATAAAAATGTTCAAGGACACAGGCTTAATATCACACTTGAAAACATGTCTCATTAGTAAACTTACAACACATTACACTTATTAGTCATTGGAGATATTCAGACATGCCCCTGATCTCATTTTACGCAACATCAAAGGTTCTTTTATGGTGGGTGCCAAGAGTACAATGTGCTTCTGGAGCCATTATTCCAAACTGATCTGGTCTTATGTAATGCCATAAGGAGAATGGGATAGAGGATGATCTCCTGTGGCAGGGGGGAGTAGTGCAGTCACAGGTCCACTCCTGCCTGCATAGCAACAGGAGGAAGGAGGCGAGAAGACAAGGGTAATCTAGGACCAGTGGAAGCTGTCGACAGTGCTTAGTTAACATATGTTCAGCACTTCTCTTGACCGTGTATGTTTAGTCATAAACAACCCATATAATCCAGCAGCCACGAGCTGCAGCAGTGTAATCCCAGAGGAATTCAATAAACCAGAGGGAGCAAGTAAGTAGAATCGTCGTAGTGAGACTTAATCCAGAGCTGATTCTGTACCCTCCCCCTACTGCCTCAGGACTTCACCATGACCCTGTATCTAAGGCACTACTGGAAGGACGAGAGGCTGGCTTTCCCAAGCTCCACCAACAAGAGCATGACCTTTGATGGCCGCCTGGTGAAGAAAATCTGGGTCCCTGATGTGTTCTTTGTCCACTCCAAGAGGTCTTTCATCCATGACACCACTACTGACAACATCATGTTGCGGGTCTTCCCAGATGGTCACGTCCTGTACAGCCTGAGGTGAGGACAGGAAGCAACCCCCCACGCACACATACCTACCCTCACTATGTTTTGAGTTGGTAGGCCTTGATGTTGCATGCTTAGAGCTGATGCCGTTTACACTCTGCTTTTAATTCCCCAGGGTTACAGTCACTGCTGCGTGCAACATGGATTTCAGTCGTTTCCCTTTGGACTCGCAGACTTGCACGCTGGAGCTGGAGAGCTGTAAGTATTCATGGGCCCTGAATTTTTCAGTCGCTGTTAAGCTACCGTCAATGAACTGAAACATCCTGCACAGACATTTTCCATTCTAGCCCCTTTAAGGGCACTATCCTTCCCATTTCTGGAAGGCTTTTAATTTGAATAAAATTTTAAAAACTGCCTTCCAGTTCTTCCAGTTCATCTGTCACCTGTCATTGAGGTTTGCAGAGATTTTTCAATTTCTTGAGGACACTAGGCTTCAATTGAGATGTCAATTATGACGTGAAACCCCCTTTTTATAGCTTCACAATTAATTAAAGAAAAATGAACACTTGAACATACATCAGCGGGATAACAACTACCTAAAATGACAGAAACCATCTTTGGGAAAAATTTATTTGACATGATTTTTTTGTTTCTCCGAGGGGGGCAGGGTTTATGACCAATTTTCCAACCAGCCACCAGGGGGCAATCAAACTATTTTGGCTTCACGTTTGGGGGATACCCATGTACAGTATATCCATACATATTTAAAGCATTATTTTTTAGCCAGCCTTTATTAGCGATTGTCTTTTATTTGTTTGGATATCATTCAAACTCAGCCATCAGTTGAATACAGTTTTAAAAGGGATCCAACTACTGCTGCTGATACTAAAACCAGTCCAACTTGTTACTTCCACTAATGCTTTATCTCCCTCAGACGCTTACACGGATGAAGACCTGATGCTGTACTGGAAAAGCGGTGATGAGTCGCTGAGCACTGATGACAGGATTTCTCTGTCTCAGTTCCTCATCCAGAAGTTTCACACTACCTCCAGACTGGCTTTCTACAGCAGCACAGGTAGACAAATGCTGAGTGGAGTTTGGCATAGATATTATACATGGAAAATAGAATGGAGTAATGTGATTGATTAATATAAACAGAAATGGAAAAAACCTTAATGTGACTCCTGCATTTTCTTAAGGCCCCGTATTGTCGAGGGGCCTGTGTCAAAATCTACCTTAATACCATTAATATTTCAGTTGACATTATGTTTACATGGTGCATATTTTAAAATAAATTCACGTTTTATCAACCATAGTTGGAGAACGCTTGTGCAATCATTAGGGACCCTCAGTTTACTTGTTGTCCTGAGGCCTGCTGGCGGATTAATCAGGCCCTGATATTGCAGTGTCAGAAGTAATCTAATCTCCATAAACAGATATCTGCAGATGAGTGCAAAATCTGCAGGCAAGGGACCAAGATTCTGGCATTGAAAGTTATGGTTTCTGCAGTCCAAGTAGTATTGACCAATCATGTTTGAGTAGGCTTTGGTTGCAGGTAAACAGTCGCATTGGCTGAAATGCAATCTCAGAAACCCATCGGCTATTGTCTGACAAAAGATTAATCAGATATCTGTTTATAGAGATTAGCTGAAAGGTATCTTTCTCGTCATTCCTGCGTATCAAATTGCTAATCGGACTGCGGAGATGGTCCTAGCCTGGATATCCATTATCGGTTCACCAGATATCTACCGGCCAGAAGCCCCAAAACATTGGCTGTTGCCCCCAGAGGCTAAATCGTCGTCGAACGACAGCCGATGGATTCCAAGACTGGAAGTAATCGAATTGGCTGAGTTGAACGACAGTGATGCAAGCCAAAGAACCACAAAGCAAGACAGGCGAGGCACATTATAGCACATTTCATACACAAAGGCAAGTGCTTAATGCATTAAAAGAAATTAAAAAGATTAAAATAAGTTGAGGAAAGTTTTCTGCTGTTTTGTTGTTTGGTTAGCAGGGGTTTCATAAGGTTAAAGATGTTTTTTGGTCCTAAACTGAAGTAAATTTTTCAAGCTGAAGTACTTTCAACTCTACTGAATGACACATTGGAAGCAGGGCTGTACAATTCGGGTCGTGTCTTGATCTTGAGACATTTTTCTCGTACTTGTCTCCATCTCAAGAGGTCTTGACTCCCGCCTAGGATTTGGGGTGATTTTTTTCTTCCTCTGTGTAAGGAGGATGACTGTTTTGAATGAGCTCGAGTAGTTTTAAGATTGTCAAGGATTTGAAATCCTTGCCAGCATTGCCAATGTTTGACACTTCTGCCCTCATTTAAACCGCAGTAGGTAACTTATATGAAAATAACCTTTTGTCATAT
>NW_023340246.1:229679-234010 GCF_004916995.1 Morone saxatilis
GCGCCTGCACGACCCCCACCACCCCCTCCGACGCCTGCGTTCCCCGATGGGTTTTGTTGAGATCCTCATTCCCCGAGACGTTCTGTGTTCTCGGTTTTTTTTATTCAAGGACCGTGGTGTTTTTACATGGGCCATCCAGACTAATAAAAAAGTGCGACCGACTATATAGGAGGCGAGTTCCTACCCAACACTGCCTGGCTTACACTACACAGTCCACACTGAACCAACAGGCAAATCAGAGATTATAGAAATAGTGCTACTAAAGGTAGGGAAAAATCAGTATAAAAGCTGTTCACTCAACCCCAAGAGTTTTAACACTTGTAATCCCAGAGAAAAGCTGAGAAATGTTTTATATAGTAATCCAGGAGTTAACAACAGTGATGTGAAAAACACACCATTGTCCTATAATTTATATATTTATGTATTTCCTAACACCTGTTCTTATTGGCCCATTCTCTTCACCTTAGGCTATATTCTGCTGTCTTAGATTTTCCATCCCAAAAAGCAAATTATCTCCTCCTCCCTCCTATTCATCTGTTGTTTTGTTTGCTCTTGGTCTTTGTTTTTCCATACACCTCCTCAAGATTTCTCTATCCGTCTGTGCAATATTAATTGTTCCATCTCACCTGCTTTTGTGTTTATCATGGCAATTTTAACAGCTTGACAGACTAAGATAAAATCATTTGTGAACATCCGCTGTGTTTTTTTGCTTCCTCCCTGTCTTCCCCCAGGCCTTGTAAATCCGTCTGTACATCAACACTTTCACTCCTGCGGCGGCACATCTTCTTCTTCCTGCGGCGGGCCACAGACGCAGACCTACTTCCCCGCCACTCTCATGGTCATGCTGTCCTGGGTGTCCTTCTGGATCGACCGCAGGGCCGTACCTGCCAGAGTCTCATTAGGTAAGAACACATGCAAAACAATGACCATCGTGCTTGTTCAGATTTAGTGTGTCCACAGTTACCTGAGACCCAGTTAGCACACGAAAACGCTATTAACTGAAGGCTTAACATTGGGGGAAATTAGCTCATTTGCTCTCTTTCTGAGAGTGAGCTGAGAGGATTGATGTCAGTTTCATCTCTGCGTAGGTGGAGTGGGAACGTGGTTAGCTTAGCTTAACATAAAGACTGGAAACGGGGGAAAACAGCTAGCCTGGCTCTGTCTGAGAGTAAATAAGAAACCAACACTTCTAAAGCGGATTAATTAACACATTCAATCTTGCTTGTTTATTCTGTACGCAAATGACTTTTTAGATAAGCAACACTGTACAAGGTGGAGGTATTTCCTGCTGACTCTGTGCAGCATACTGAAGTCTTGTTGCCCCAGTGAGGTTACAGGTTTGTGACTATTGTGCCAGTCCACAGACATATACTGAAACTAAACCAAAAGACTATACTAAAAGTGTATCTGGCAACGTTCACTACAGCCGGAGACTCAAACTACTACAAAAGTGCTGGGTGAATTAATACACTGCTGTTGCTGAATAAATAGTTCCAGCATATAACTTTTTAAATGTATATCTATTTATATATTTGACAAATAACCTACAACATGTTAAGCACTCAGCTTTTTAGCACAGAGCCACAATAGCTGTGCCCAGTCTTTATGCTAAGCTAAGCTAACCATGTGCTGACTCCAGCTCTGTATTTAAAACATGACATTTGGTTTTGATCCTTGATGCTCTCCCCCCATTCTCCGCAGTGAGACAAACCTTTTGTAACACAGAGAGAGCTTTTTAAAACATTTAAAAAGGAAATTGCATTTAGGTAAATGTTTATTGATTACAAAACCTCCTTCCTGCAATGTCCTAGAGGCAAGAACCAAAAAAAATTAGCTTAAGATATGGTGAGAAGCCTACGGGGCACAACACAAAGTTGGACTCTACTATCACTGTGCTCTGCACCTACAGGCGTATCTGCTGAATGGAAATGTTCACACATCTTCTCCTGAGATTTGTCCTAAAAATCCTCACTGTGAAAGCATCACAGTTAATAACTGACGATTTTATGTTATCTCTGAAGTTGTTGAAGAATAGATTTTATCACTTCTGACCGAGCAAAGTTTCCCTAGTTTCTAGTTTCTAGAGATAAAATAGAGCTTCTTCATATTTCCCTAAAATCCTTCTTGACTGCCTTGCTAATACAAGGTTGTATGTTCTCCTCAGGTATAACCACAGTGCTCACCATGTCCACCATCATCACCGGAGTCAACGCCTCCATGCCCAGGGTCTCCTACATTAAAGCTGTGGACATTTACCTCTGGGTCAGTTTCGTCTTTGTCTTCCTCTCCGTGCTTGAGTACGCTGCCGTCAACTACCTGACAACAGTGAGGGATGGTAAAGACCGCAAGCTCAGAGAAAAGGTCAGGGAACAGGTACAGAGCCCTCTTCAGAAATTGCGCAAGTCTCTAAATGGTGCTTTCAACTTATTTATTCATCTTGATTTCTTTCCTCCCTTTCACCCAGTCCCAGACACTCCCCTGCACCTGTGGCATGTCCCACGCCAGGACCATGATGCTGGATGGTACATACAGCGAGGCAGATGCCAACAGCTTGGCAGGGTACACGAGGGCCTCTATGGCGGCCGAGGATGCGTCAGAGAAACAGGAGCGAATGGTGGTGCACCTCTCCCTGGACAACGAGCCCACTGGGACCAAGAAAAAAGGCATCCGTGGCTTCCGGATCATCCAAAACACCCACGCCATCGACACCTACTCTCGCATGATCTTCCCCGGCGCCTACATCCTGTTTAACCTGATCTACTGGTGTGTGTACTGCTGAACTGTAGCAGTAAAAGAAAGAACTGCAAAACCTTTTGATTGACCTTAGAAGAGAGATCGAGTTGTTTCCATCTTGCATGTTCAGGAGTAGCAGTGGGCATCAGAAGCTTCAGTGGGCAATCAGAAGCTTCTGGGTCTGAATATCTCCAAACACTGGACAGGACCTCTTATACAGCTTCTCGCTCTTTTACATAATCATATCACAAGCTCATATGTACCCCGGTTAGACTGCAGCAACCTTGTGGGGCTGGTTGCACAAGTTTTGCTCTTAGACTAGTCTGTACAAAAATAGAAGCAAACTAATTTTAAGGCTAAAATGTTACCCCAAGGCTATGGCAATGGTATCCCTGTTGACTCTGCCCACACCAAAGCAGAGATGACTGCCTACCAGATACCATGATGTTTTAAAGCTTTTGTAGCCAATTTCCTGTTTGTTTGCCATTAACTGTTAACACCATTAAGTTTTTTATGCCCCTTTGTCTTTCCATTAAAAAGATGTTGTCTGGTACGCTCATCGCTAAATTTTTAAGTTGAATATCCCAGTACCTTTTTTCACAATTTGAAGAAATATTTCTGCTTTAACAGGGTTCCCACGCATCCTGAAAAACCTGGAAATTTAGAGATCAGTTTTCCAGTCATGGAAACACCTGGAAATTGAGTAAAATGACCAGATATCCTGGAAATAATCTATGTTGTCCCGGAAAATTGTTTTTTAGGTCTATGTAAACCTAGTTGCGTATTTATTTTAACCTCTACTCTACTATTTTTTCCAGAGATGCAAGCAGAGGGAGGGATTTGTTTGTTTTTTCTGGAAAATGAGACATTTTCTATCTCGGGAACTGCTCTTGTTTTTAAGGTTTAACTTCAGCTTCAGTCAAAATGCATTGTTCATATTTCAAGTAACCCTAAATGCAAAAATTCATAAAGAGATATTCCTAAACCTATGGGCTCCACTGCCATTTGTGTTAATCAACATTAGAATTAACATAAAACAGCGCTATAGCTGCAACTATTATGAAATACAAATAAATAAGTTCATTGCCTGTCTGTCTGCTTAGAACAGCCTCAGAAGTGATATTTGGCCATTCTTTATGTTACAGCCAAAACAAATGAAATTGGTTAAAGCGAGTAATTTGGTGTTTTCAGTTTCTTCTGTCTCCGCTCGGTGTGTCTGGACTTGTGGAGCGCTTATTAAGCTCATGTATCACCCACATCTGCTTTGATGAGAGTAGTGTCCCGCTGACGAAAGGGCTCAACTCCCATCTTAACTGGTTTCAGACTTTTATGAGCTTAATATATCTATCACTGCATGGCTACAGAAGGACCTCACCTGCAGCCTCTGAACACTAACGCAGTATGGAATCTGTCTCATCTTCATAGAATGACTTTGAAAAGGCCACATTTATTTATACAAGGAAGGATATTCAGATATCACTTCCCTGAGACGGTTCTCAGCAGAGCAAGTGCTGTCCTGAATTCTCAAGAAAACCTCCTGGAAAATAATTTCTTAAAGGTCCAGTGTGTATGATTTAGCGGCATCTAGTGGTGTAGTT
>NW_023340246.1:234110-239931 GCF_004916995.1 Morone saxatilis
ACACACTGGACCTTTAAGAAGAGTGGAAACCCTGTTTTTATTTCTGTAAATTGACATCCTGTACAGTACCATCTCACCCACACTTGCTACCATTTTTTAGGCTATGTCTCTGTTGCTGTTTTAATGGATGTATCTAGGAAGGTAACTACGTAGAAAGACAATGACCCTATTTGCCCTCAAAACCTTTTGTGAACTGCTTCTTCAACCTGGGGCAAACAGCTGTTCATGAGTTGCTGGTGCTAATCTACAAGTCTGGAACAAGACTACAGAAGACCTTCACAGCAAGCTGAAAAACACAAACTGCGTACATCTTGTCACCTTGTAAAGTTGTTTTTGCAAACGTGTTAGCAATCAGTTGCTTTACATCCAACGGGCACAGAGTAACATTTGGTTTCTGGTCAAATTTACGTGCTCTATGTTGGTCTCTCCTTTCTTACTAAGAAACAGATTTGTCTCTTCAGCAGATAAACTGTGCTCCACTGTGTTCACCAGCTAGTTGTCTCTCTGCCATTTGGATCTCAGCATGAAGAAGATATAGCTTGATAACTGAACCTGGACTGTTAGATCTGAGCCATAGTCGAATCGTTGTGCAACCAGCCCCTGCCTGGACTTCCACAAATAACACTCTCCTCTCTGAAGCTCTCTGTCTTCATGTTCAGACTGTCAAAATAATAAGAGCGTATAATTTGGCTGCTATTGCCTCTGTAACCTTTAGAGCTAGCTGAGTCACATTACTGAATGTGTCCAGAGCAGATGGCTAATGAGGCAGTAAGTGAGCTAAATACCAGGCTTTCTTCCCTAACAGCACCACGACTACAGTGACAACATTTCGATTAAAGTGACTAAAGTAAATGCTGCTGCCTTGTATTACTCATGGACTACTGTTGGCATTAACCAGATGGAAGTAACCCATAAAGCCAGGACTAAACGGGATCTTACCACTTTATGGCTTTTAAAGCACCGCACACCACAGCTGCTGAGCAAAGTCTTTGTCTGTTTATGTATTTACTGGCTTATTCATTTCTCTGATTACATATTAATTAATTTTTAGTGCAGCAATAGATCCATATGCCATTATACCTTAAGTTGGCAAAGATGCACGTAACAGGGCTTGTATAGAACTGCTTGATGCATGCTGCAGATGTGCAATACTATATCTTTCTAGTTGTATATTTCTTAGAAAGGACTGAAAAACATGGAAAGCTTTACCAGTGATGTAACCAACTTGAACTGCCTTAAGTGAAACATTTTTTATACATCAACATGGTTTAATGGCTGTATTTATTGTTTGTTTGTTTGTTTGAGTACCATGAGTGACTGCATAGTGATTATTGGGGTTTACTAAGCAGTATTCCATCCAGTTTAGCATTTAATCATGTGAGTAAAAAGTAAGCTGCGTTATGAGGATTTCACCTATCACAAGCGCTGCGGTTTCATTCCACAATTCTGGTTTAAGAGTCAGTATTTAAAAAGCAGCTTCAAAAATATCCACTTTTTAAAGGAATAGTTTGGCATTTGATGAAATGAGTTTATTCTCTTTTTTGATCAGAGTTAGATGATGAATTAATATCAATTGAATGTCTGTGCACATTAGCCTGGAAGCAGGGGAGGGACAGCTGGCCCACCAGTTAAACATACTGTAAGGAGTTTTTAACTGGTTATGAAACAGTGTCAATTTAATAATGATGTCTCTATATGACCTACTGAAACAAACAAGACTATCAGAGAGAAGACTGACTATTTCTATACAGTTATTTTTAATGCTTGCCGTCGGGTTGGATTCCCCTTGAAATCAATGAAACAAGGCAGCTTGTGTCCACAGTTCCCGCCAGAATTAACACAAAATAAAATCTCCTTGTAGGGGCTTACGTTTCATCTTGTTTGTTGAATCAGTACTTGCTAGTAAAAAAACTTGGGGAGACACTAGCTTGACATTGAAGTTGCATTGAACTGAGTCTTTTTGATAAGTTGCAGGGGCGTTTCCACAGGAGGGCCCTGGGGTAGCACTGGCCACCTTGAAATCTTATTGGCCACCCCATCCTCGTTACCTCTTCCACTGGCACTGTCTCTCAGGCTGTAGCCAGAATGAAGATGCTAGCATGTTAGGACTTAACTTAGGTAAAATAACACTCCAAACGTAAGCTTTATTTTTGTGATGGAAAAACTGGCCATTTTCAGAGGGATTCCCTGAGCTCTGGCCTCAAGATATCTGAATGAAAATGGGTACCCACAAATCTTGGTATAAATGTGTTATTTAGTGTACTTAAATATTTTTGCATACTGGGGTCCATAAACAGTGTTGGAATTGTATAAATTGGGGGAATGACGGGAAAGCTGAGACACATACTTCATGCCACCCCTGCATAAATCAGTTCCCCACGCAGTCAAAAAAACTCTGGAAACGCCCCTGTGTGCTTCACTAAGGAGATTTTTTGTAAATATCAAGTACACCCTGCAGTTCTCCAAAGTACATCTAGGGGCCCATACTCCCATTTAAGAAACACTGCTCTGCACTTGTCACTATTTTCATGAATGTAGCTTGGTAGCTGGTCCACTATGTGTCAAGATAAGGTCCCCGTCCATGTTCCACCTACCAAGCTACGTCGGATTGGTCAGATGTTTGGAAGCAGCTATCAGTGCGTAGAACACAACAAATCAGAGGTTATTTAGGGGCCTTGAACCAGGCTCGACTAGCTGTATCCCCCTTCTTCCTGTCTTTTTGCCAAGCTAGGTTAACCCCTTCTTAACCCTAGCTTAATACGTATTGCACAGATACGATACAAGTGGTATTGCTCTTTTCATCACTCTAGGCAAGAAAGTTAAAAGGTGCTCTTTGGAAAAAGGTCAAACCCTTTCAAAGCCAAGGTCTCAAACTGAAAACCAATAATGCGCTTAAACTTCATGCATTCATTTGCTAAACTAAATGTGATCTTTCTTCATTTATTAACTTTTTATTGGTGCATATCATTTAGAAATTAAACTCTTAAACAGCAAGTCAAATGTTGTTGTTTTTCCGGTGCAAAAAGACAAAACCAGAAAGACGAGCATGCTTGCAGATCCGTCAGCGTCCAAACCAACATCACTTCTACCTTCATCTTCAGAAAATGTTCCGAATGTAATGCTTTCAGACCAAATTTCATAAATAAAGTCTTTCTTTCACACATTTCAATGAGTCCTCATTTACAGCTTTGCAGATTCAACATATAATTTGAGAACACAATGCTGTCAAGTTTCTTTTCTAATGGCTAAGAAGCAGCTTTACTGAAATCAGCCATAACTTCCAAGAATAATGTATCAGACACAATCTTCCTGGGTGACGCACATCCGTCTTTAATCCAGCTTTTAGAGAGCACTCCGGGCACATCTAATCCCCAAATAAACGAATCACGTCAGATTTGTCTATGCTACCACTACTTAAAAACACAGTACTGCGTTAAGTCAACTGATCCCACTCTCGTCTGTGTTGTTTATTAACGCATCTGCTGCTTTAAGGTAATACGCTGACTCATACTCTAATATGTCTGGCTGTGGTTTATACCCCCTGGCACATCCTTGAGGACTTATTGCCCTAAAAAGACGTCTGTGCTGTGGCTTGTAAAACGTAGTGTCTGGGATAAATTAATAAACAATTACACACATGAAAACCCCCCCCAAAAAAAGGAAACATGATATAAATAGTTTTACAAATCCCTGTGTCTGCAAAGCTGATGGCTCAGGGTAGTTTGGTTGGATTTAAACAGGAAGGAAAAGGATCTGATTTGAACTGAGCATGACCCAGAACTAGGGTTTTTTCCCTTTATGTTTTTTAAACTATTTGCCCTGTAGATATTACAAAATGTCTGGGTTACAGAGGTAACAACCCTTATTTGATGCCCTGATCTAAACCCCCATCAACAGGGGAACAGTAAGGATCCCACTCCAGACATGTATTAAGACACATATACAAATAATAGTCTGCTTGTAACAATAATGAATGTCTGATATGCCATCTCAAAATCCTTAAAAAGACATCAACTCCTTCTACACTGTAAAATATTTGTCACAAATCATGCTGGTAGGCCCCCGCCCCTTAAAATCCTTAAAATTTCAATGGGCACAGAGAAACTTTCCACTTCCAGCAGATCAGTGTGAAAACATCCTTCTAGTGTCAAACTCTGCACATACAGAGCACACTGTAGGAAGAAAAAACACTGATTTCTGACTGGAGGGGGACTTGTGTCAGTGAGAGATGACAGCTGTCGATGGCTTCTACATCATTGTAGCTTTGGGATGTAATAATATGGAAATACCAAAAATATCTGCATGGCTCGATACAACAAGCAACACGTGAAAAAGATGTTTTTAGAGTGATAACCAACAGCATTAATAAATTAGGGCCACGGATAGGCACAGAATGCTGTTTTTAGCAAAAATGTAGTGCGTAGGATCAGTGATGTGTCAGCTTGCCAATAGAGAGAAGTCTCTGGAAACCCTGCTCCTCTCATCTCCTACACTGACAATATGGAGCATGTTTCTTCCTGAAAACTGCTGCATAAAAACACACAAGAAATCTACAATGGCATCTCATTTTACCATACATCTCATTTATTTAATGAATTGGTCACCGTAAAAAAAAGTTTCCTAATTGTCACGGATGGATGCGGGACACTGGTAGTTATGGTAACTTTGAATAAATAGTTATCAAAAATAATCTTGTTTGCTGCCTTTGTGAGAATAAGCAGCTCCATGTCAATCTCATGTCTGTGTGTTGCCACTTCTGCAGAGCAGGACAAGCTGTAAACAAAGCAGCATTAACATTTATTTACAGTAATGGTTGTGTCCACTTGATGAATATAAGTCCAATGCTCTTTTGCAGATAACAGCTGCCTGCTGCTGCAGAAAACAAGGCTAATGAGAGTGCTAGGACCAGGGCCCCTAAGCAAGATTTTGTTTGGGGGCTGCCTTACTTGCCTGGAGACCATGAACTAAAACTATAAACTATAACTATAAATATAACTATATAAAACTATTATTTGTTTTATGTGGACAACATGAAAACCCTTTGATATACCACAATGTGGCAAGAACATTCCTGCATTCTATACAGTCAGAGAAATGTTGATTGGCTTAATCGGATCTAACCATGGGCCCCCCTATACTAAGTCATACCATTGATTGGCGGCTTTATGTCTCCCAGCTACTTTCTTTATTTAAAGGTGCTGTAAGCATTTTGGCTAACTTCCTGTCCATTCTTAGCAGTCCCCTCCCTCTTTCCCAACGGCTCTCTTGTGGGACATTCTTCTTTGGGGACCCTCTTGCAACAGGGGCCCTAAGCAAGTGTTTAGTTTGCTCATGCCTTGGGTCAGCTTTGCCTGAAACTGAACCAAACAGTAAAGTTGCAGGCAGCAGAATCAAAACAATGATCTGACAGAATATTTAATCTGTACACAAACAGAAAAAATATATAATTTGTGGTTTTAAGAGTAGCTACTGTATGAGCTGAAACTATTTCTTGGTCAACATTAGCTGGCTGCAGTGATTCACAGTGTCTTATACAAACAATTGTACCAAACCTTGTCAGTGAGCTTTAGAGATGTTAGTCGGTGTACCAAAACTGGGACCAAAGCCAAAACATGGTCACTGGTTGCGTCTGCCACCCAGTGCTTTAGCTATAGATGCTGCACATACTGAGTGGATGGTTAAACTGTTCTATACATAGTTCTTACATTGACAAATGAGATGTAACATGTTTAATCAGTAAGCTTTAGAAGTGTTAGTGGTAGTGTAATTTTGAACTTGACAGACCTGTTTCACCAGCTCTGTATTTAAAGGTCCAGTGTGT
>NW_023340246.1:239948-243171 GCF_004916995.1 Morone saxatilis
GAAATGTAATATAATATTAATAGGTATGTTTTCATTAGTGTATAATCACCTGGATATAAGAATACTTGTTGTCTCTACAGAGTCCACCATGTAGAACCACTGCAGTAGCCTAGAATGAACAAACCAAACACTGGCATGAGATAGGACCTTTTGTGTTTTTTGTGAGTGTCACAGTCACCCTAGTTTCTCCTACATGATTGGAAGGGAGAGGGGTATTCAGTTGATCGCAATCTTCAACTTCACCACTAGATGCCACTAAATCCTACACACTGGTCCTTTAACATGCAGACATACAATTGATATCAATCTTCTCATATCACTCTCAGAAAGAAAGCAAATGAACATATTTCCCCAAAGTCTGAACTATTCCTTTAAGCTGCAATCAATCTGCAAAATTTGCAAAAGTCCAAGGGGACATGGGAGGAAGCTTAGTAACAGCATGCTTCAAAAAGACACTCCCATATCCAGCTGTTAGGGTCAAATCTTTCTCACTGTTCTGTTAGACAAATAAAAAAATCTAATGGAATGCACTGTGAAGTAGGCTGCATGTTACTTAACAGAATGACACTTCAATTATGGGTAGATTCCAAGAGTTTACTCAGCTCTCAGCTGGAGCTTGCATGTGAGGGATACAAACTGCCAGAACTGAGAGTGAGCAGCTTTGAAGACAATGAGCAAATCAAGCCAGGCTGCTGCGCAAATCTAGTAAGACAATTCCTCCAGTGGCCACAGAACTTTGATTATGTTCGTGGTTCTGTCCTCACTTGCACTGAAAACTTATTCTGTGTGTGTACAAACCCATCTCCGCACACTATCAAATGTGGGCTTGCAGACTGATCACAGCTTGATTTAGTTTATGTGCTTGCTCAGTAGTTTTGTTGTTAATGAACTTCCCTACTTCGCCTTCATCAGGCTGTCATATCACATCTGTAAATAATCTTTCCAATATAGCTAGCTATCATTAACACAATCTTTCCAGACAGAGCACTGTTTGTCCACAAGAGATGACCATTCTACACTGTTTTTAAGTTTTCTTACACCCCTTAAAGGCCTTGAGACCCTCCCGGGAAGCTTTGGCGACCGGTAATGGGTCATCACTGTGTGAAGTATTGTACAGATCAGTGGTTCCCAAACTTCTTTCATTAATGTACCCCCTTTGAAATAGCGTAACAGATTTTTGGTAGGAAAAAAGCAGCCTGTTTAGAGAGGTTGAATACATCACTGTCGGATTTATTACATTAGTATTATTATTATTATTATTATTATTATTATACATTTATTACACAACAACCTCGTAACTAAAAAACACTTAACTGTTTAGAATGCATCACAAAATGTATACAATTACTTACAGTCTAGTGAGAAAAATTTGCTTGTGCTTCACTGAGGATCTTTGTTGACGTTGATTGCTTTGTTTTGATCATTGCCGCTCACAGTAAGCTAATATCATCCCAAACTTAATTGTGTTTGTTGCTTTTTTCTGTGAGAATTTACAGCAATGATTGCATGAAAATGTGTATTATTGAATATAAAAGTTTATTGAACTTATTGTATAATTATTTTAGGAATAATATAATATTTTCTAAATTAACATTTAAAACATCTCATGCCCCACCTGTAGTATACCAAAGTACCCCTGGGAGTACTCATACCCCTATTTTAGAAACACTAGATTATCCAAAAAAGTAAACACACTGTGATCCTAAAAGTAATGGAGGATTTGCAAATAGACAGAGCACACACTGCTTGTCTATGAGAGATGACCATTCTACACATTCTTTGTTATAAATGCAAATGTGGAATAAAGCTGCTGTTACCTCCAACCTGACCAGCTCCAGGAGATTCATGTGGACAGGAGACATCCCACACAGGTCACATCCTGATGCCTTGAAGAGTGTTATATGCTATGTGGCATTCTGCTGACATCTGCTGGTTTTGCTGAAGTACTGAATATCACATTGATGTCTTTGATATTGTATGTTTGAGGACCCGCCTGTCAGATAGACAGAATTATTGTGATTTTGTCTTTTAAGGACAAGGAGATATCATTTGAACTGATTTAATTCTGGTTTTCAGTAACAGACCCTACCCTAGGTTGTTAGAGGCTAATTGTTTCTCAGAGTAACTCAGAAATGGTTGCCATGTCTTTGTCAATTTCTGAGTGGAGCCACATTTGGTATATAACTTCTCCAGCTTGAGGTGAGACATGACATCCCTAATCTACTGTGAGTGAGATGGGGGTGCTACCAATTTCCATTTAAGGAGGATGAGGTGTCAGGCTAGAAGAGATGAGAATGCTAAAGCCTCTGGTTGGGAGTTAGGAAATGATACATTTTCAAAGAACAGATTTATGACTGAAGTCCGGAAACATGGAAGCCAAGATTCATATTCAGTAATTGGTATGGAAAATGTCACTGATTCACTAACAACTGGTATCTGTTTGCATCTTAATCCTCTCATTTCCAAGTTGTAAGCATTTTAGGCATTTTACAAAACAATCCCAACACAAGCTCAATTTGCTTGCTTTTCTGGACCTTTTAACAATATCTTGTGGACCTCATTTACATATTAAATTTGCCCAGTTGCCATGAAATTGTAGATTTAAATAACAGAACATTTCTGAATGTAGTCACTCAAATATCAATATCTTCATCAAACATATTCGATCATATCTGTAAAACCAGATAAAACTAATTTCTTATACTTTCGTCATTCCTTTATTTTTCTATAAATAGCATTACTTTAAATTCAACTTGTGTTTTAAAAATTGTACAAAAGAACTCTAGTGTCAGTGAGGGAAAAAAAGAGTCTATCTTAAAGTGGAATGCCATGGTTGACTGCAGAAATACATTTCTGTAACATTATGCAGACGGCCTGTGCTTGAGTGCGCTTCCACGTGTGGTACACAAAGTGTAATGGGAAAAAAACTGTCACTCTGCATCAAGCATCCAATCATTTACTGTTGCATGTGCTGAAAACACTGGTGATGACAAAATGCAGTGGAGTGATGCAATAAAAACAAACATCAGTGTTATCCATCAGAAAAAAGGCTTCCGTAGGCCCTTCAGAATGATCCTGAGATTAGGAGTCATATTTTCAGTTTGTAAAAGATAACTGGAACGGGGGCTAGAAAAGTCATTTTGTGACTGGGAAGTCGCCAGTTCGGATCCCAAAGATTCTGGTCAGGAAAAGTAAGTAAGTATGCAAATGTGTTGATTCAACA
>NW_023340246.1:243271-244425 GCF_004916995.1 Morone saxatilis
TGTAAAGTGTCTTTGAGTATTTAGAAAAGCGCTTATAAATAAAATGTATTATTATTATCATTATTATTATTTTTAGCTTCAGTAAAACAATTTTGTTACTGGGTTTCAAAACCAGTCAAACAATTGTTGGACCACAAACCCCTTTTGAGTATGTTGCATCCATTAGTTCCTGGAGTGGGTAACAGTTGTTTTTTTCTCATTTGCAGTGAAATTGTACAAACCTAGATTTGTTTTTGACTCGATTGACTTCATGGGTGCCCATAGACCTTTGATTGGGATCTGCTGCAGGTTCTAGTGGTCTCGGCACAAGACTATTTAAATAGGGGGGAGGGGTTTCTAGGTCATAGAATTTGTGTGGAAGACATTTTTAAAAATGCACTACGTGAGAAGCACCAATGAAAGATAAATTAAAGTTTTTACACATGAATACCAGTTTCCTGGTCATGAGGACTAATACTCAGCCTGCTGTATAATATCTCCTGTAGCTCTGGAGGAGAAAAAAATTACCCTGATGATGTCATTGGGTCATCAGGGGTTATCTGAGCTTCACATTACTAATGGAAAGTATGTGTTCTAAACTTAAGGCGTGGAGTTTGAAAGATAAGAGCTGTTTACAAATTTACAAAAACATTTACAAAACACACTTATTCTAAAGTTTTAAGTTTGTATCTGTATACAGATAATGGTGAACTCACTCATCCTTAAAGTGCAGTAGGTAAAATTATTATTTTTTTAAAGTGTCGTATTTGCTGTAAATTTCACTGTATCCTGAGACAGATAATCTGTGGGGGAAAAAATCTGGTTCTTTTAACTCCTCTTAGTGCTCCTAATGGTATTTGCAAGAATCCACCGGGCCTGAACGAAAATATCAAATTAGAGCCATGAAAGACAGTTGATTGTTGAGTCTCATTCCCAGAGTGACAAATACAGATGCTTTGGGACCCTTTGGTGTCCCTGAAAGTAGACACATGGAGACAGATAATTCTGTGAAAAAAGGCTGGTTTCTCTTGACTTCCTCCCAAGCACTCGATAGATGGACTTTTTTTGCCAAAGGGGCCTGGAGCAAAAAACAGGCCAACTTAAGTAGAGAAAGGATAGGAAAGAACGTTTTTTGGGATTGGTGGCTTGGAAGATAATTTATTGTTGGAGTCTCC
>NW_023340246.1:244450-246981 GCF_004916995.1 Morone saxatilis
AGGAGTCAGAGAAACCAGCTTTTTTCACAGATTATCTGTCTCATGTTCTACTTTCAGGACACAATGAAACTTTCAGTGAATATGACAAGAAGCTTTTTTTTAAATAGCCCACTGCAGCTTTTTGTATACTAACTGCAAAAGTAGTACACTGATAATAAGCATACTGTGTAAACATACTTTGTAAAATGTAGCATGCTTGCATGGCTAAAGAACTGGATCTAGTATATTTCTATTTTATTTTACCATGACCCATTCCTAAAAATCAGGATATCTCAAATTCTGTTAAATCAATTTTGGCCATCCTTTAAGTGCAGTATAAAAATCACTGCAATGTCTCTTTAAAACCTCAATCTGAGTTCTTCTAATCAAATTAGAGCTACATTTTATTTCATTTAGTTTTTAAATGGTTAGTGCACTATTTTTAAGACGGGGTTATATAGCAGTTTACTTGCCAAAATCGTTAATATAATCCATTATGACTTTATTAGGCTGTAAAATGCCTGTCGAATGGCTGCTAAATTAGTTGCTTGTAGAGCACTGGAGAAACTACACGTTAACTGTATTTGAGGCAAAGATTTAGCCAGGTCAAGGGTCAAAAGGGGGAAATCATTTCCGACTGGAACTCGTTTCATGTGCGGAGAAAGTTGGACTGTGTTCTTCCTCTCGTTTCAGCGCACTGACAGAGTCTGTCAGCGGGTCCGTTCACATGCAAATGGAACAGAGAGGGAGGCGGCGACGGCGGCGGCGGCAGCGACCCACAGTGTCTTCTCACTCCGTAGTTTCCCCTCTAACAGCGTGCAGTGCACTTCACCTCTGTCGGACTACTAACCGACACCGCCTCCGTCCGCGTCGACGCTCTGCGGGACAGTTTCTTTTCGAGGTTAGTCTCTTTGTCTGTTCACTTTATTTTGTCGCGTTTGCTCTGAAATGTCACTGTTTGTATGGCGGGTTTTTAAACTGCGTACGCTGGACGTGACGACGCTCCGCGCTGTGATTGTGCTAACTTTATTTAACGTGGCTGCGACTCCGAAATAAATCACCGCTATATTTAAACACTGTACGCTAGTTAGCTCCCATTGTGACTTATGTCTTATTTACAGCTTCGCATTTCCGATACATTTATTGCGACTTTATCGTAAATGTTTTTGTCATTTTTGTCCCGAAACCACTGTTTGTGAATTTCCTCCTCAAGTCACGGCAAGATATCTGCAAAATGAACACCTTTCAGCCTGTCTGGTAACGCAGTAGTGGGCTTTTAGGTATAGCGTTCAAACTTTGGCTTCGTCTCTGTGAATTGTCTAATGGGTAGATTTTACCCATTGTGCTTGACATTCACATTATGTTTCCTTAATTTAGTCATTTTGTAGTAGTGTCAGACGTCCCTTAGGAAAGCTGCTGTATTCATGTGTCTGTGCTGCTCACTGTTGAATGACCTCCCTGCATATTCCCTCAGTCTCCTCATTATAGTCTCATAACTCCCCTGTGGGAGCTACTGATGTCACAGTGTAGTATTCTTACTAAATATATCACTATTTAAAGGGGGTTTGGTCGGGACCTTGGGCCATCTGTATGTAAAATATGTATGAAAAGAAGAATAAATTAAGGATGCAAAGTAGCCTGTGCTGTATCAAATTAGGCTGTGGCCCCAGAAAATGTGAAATAAACTAGGCTTAAGAGGAATTTTCTCTGCTGCACGGAACACAGCCTGAGGCTTAACCTAAATATTTAAATCTACAAGGGTTCAAATTGAGGGTATTTAATAGTCCAAGATATGAGCTTATTAGTAAAGGCTGGTCAGTAATGTGCTATAATGATAATACCTCAGCACAATACTGCAGCTTCCTCCCAGAAGGCAGGGGGCGTGGTTGTTGTGAGCTAGATGAAGTGCATTTATTTGAATTGGATTTGTTTAGTGTTTTCAGATGGTCCAGAGATCCTGGAGGGACTGGCATCATCATTATTTTGTCAGATTTTGATACGTGAATTGACTTTGATATGTAAAATAAAAAATCAGTGTAGTGCCCCTTTTTAAAAGAAGAGCTACCACAGTATCAGTGGTATGACATAAGCTAATTACCTGCTTAAAACTGCGGTCAATAACCCTGTGCATGCAGTACTAGTGTAATCTAGTCTCGTAACATTCACAGGTGACATGTTTTAAACTAGACCTGCTATAATTAGTTGAATAATTTTCAATGATTAAATTAATCACCTGTTGATTGTTTTGAGTCATTTTAAGAAAGAATGTCCAAAGTCTCTGATTTCTGCTTCTCAGATGTGAATATTTGAATAATCTTTCTTTAGTCCTCTATGACCGTAAACTAAATGTCTTTGGTTTGTTTTATGGTCATTTTATGGACCAAACAACTAATTGATTAAACGAGAAAATGATCGACAGATGAATTGATAATGAAAACAATCACTGGGTAGAGCCCTATTTTAAACATTAAAAACATTCCGTTAAATCTAAAAGAACACTGAAACATTGCAGCAGACACGTGGCTTTTGAGCTACTAATTTAATAATCAGTG
>NW_023340246.1:247081-255868 GCF_004916995.1 Morone saxatilis
GGGGGGGGGGGGGGGACATGTGAGATTGTATGCTTAATGACCATATGTGGTGTTGTGGTAATGCATTTGCTCGCCCCACGGGTGGTGAACTCATTGTAAGACAGCACTAAAAGGGAAGAGCCATCTCTCTGAGGAGCACAAGGGACATTTTCTGCTCAGTGCTTCGGGACAATGGAGCAGGGCCCAGGAGGTGGTTATGGCTACCAGACTGGGAAGGGTCGAGTTATTTTGGAGGCTCCTTTTCTTTGTTGTGCAGCTGCATCCTACAACCATGTGGCACTGCAAAACATGCCTATTTATCCAAGTAAGTGCTATTTGAAAAGCAATGTGTGAGATTGTTTGTAGTGATGCTCATACACTGACATCAGATCAGAAGCATCTCTTCCCTCTGATTGGGCAAGTGGCAAAAAACAATTAAACACATTTTTTTAAACACAACTGATGATGGACTTAGCTTAAGAGTGAACCATCTTGCTTCCTTCTTATCTCTGTTTAGAGCTGAGAGCTGAAGCACAAGTGATCAAGGGAGATAAAATGAGGTCATTTTTCCTAGGTTGTTTTAAATTTCAGAAAAAGTTTCTTTGTTGTTGAATACCACTAATAATTAAAACGTAGATTAAAAAGTAGATTTCTGAGCCGTGCTGTGCAGGTCAGATTTTGGAGCACCTACTGTTGAAACGGAGCACAGTTCTGATCATACCCGACCACACCCATCAGTGATGCTGCTTCCAACCAGAGAGAGCAGTGACACAATGCTTTTCAGCCTGCTGTCAGGTTAGTCTTAGGCAGAAAATCTTGGAGTAATTATGAGAAAGTAGTCCTATTTCAGCACATTGGTTGTGTTACTGTAGAGTTTTGCAGTGTGACTGCGAGCCTCTGTTAGTCTGAGAGCTGACATAGACAACTACCCGGTACTGCTCACTACAAGAATACAGAAAATGTACTTCTGAAAGTTGGCTCTCTCCGTCTTCTAGCTGGTATTGTACCGTACCTTTGATAAGATATTCTCTTCATGTATACCTAAACACCACTGTCCTCAGACGCAACACTCTAACCAGAAGACTAAACCGTAGTCTCAGTTCCCCTGGGAACGCTTCAAGGCCAGTTTTACAGCACTTACACAATTGTAACACAAGAGTGATAAGAGCAAAGAACTAGCTTTTAGACTAAATCTGTCTGTAAGTTTCATACTATTTCTTAGCTACCAGGGTTAATGTTGTTAGGTTTTATTTGTACAGAGGTCTGATACTATTAACTCCATGGCCTGACTTGTAGGAGTGTTGTATTAAAAGGCATTTAATGTTATTTTTAGTCTTATGTTTAGGTTAACCTCTGTACGGTTTATTAAGATGGCTGTCACATCTGGCTCAGCTGTCACATGGATGACAGAAGGTTTATTTCCCACAGTGACCTCAGGATTAGCCAGCAGTGTATGTCTCTACACAAAATGCACACATTGCAGTGCAGTGATTAAACTGATAATATGGCCGTACATATCAGTCCAGCATTCCCTGGGGTATTTATGGCTCATTTTGTCCACCATAAATGCTTCTGTCAGCACAGATCACATCTCTGCGGCTCGCTGCTGCAGGGAGCCAGCTAGCACTGAAACAGATCTTGGGATTATTGAGTGGGTCAAAGTATTGTTTTAATCTGGTTTTGGCTCTATGTCCTGACTGGTGCTGCAAAGACAGATGGCTGAGTTTTGAGTGAAATCTGGGGGGTGGAAGGGAGGGGCTGAGGGGGACCTTGCATTCTGACCATCATATAGTCATGTCAGTAATCCATCACTCACATCTACAGTATGAGGGGAAAGGCCCTCCTGCTGTGGAATGTCTGCACTGTTAAGAGCAGTAGTGGGGCGGCTGCAGTTTCTCTGTTACTGTGTTGTTAGCCTGTCTGCGGCCACATTTGGTAATTTGGTTTTTACTGATGAGAGAAAACACCAGCAACCCTCGAACCATAATGCTACTCCATTCCAAGGGGGGATTTGCACCAAAACAATGGTCTGGTTTTTAACGCGCTGTTGCTCAGGACAGGTATTTATCAAGCATCTTGGTTGAAATCATGCTGAAAGTGAACCTACACTGACTTTAAGCCAGGAACAGGACTGCTCCTACGAGAGAGTGAGATGCAAAGTATAAATTATGATGTTGTGTTGTAGTTTTCCGTTGCGGGTTAAAACATACACAATACATTATATGCACAAAGTTGGCAGATAGCAAAATAGGGAAATAACTTATTGGGGTTTTATATATAGATGGGTGACATTGTCGTACAAAGATGGCAGTTCAACATGGTGGACTCCGTAGAAGAGGACCCGCTATCTCTGTAGATAACAACGTCAAATTCTAAGGTGACAAACACAATGATTCTCATATTCAGGTGATTATACACTAATGAAAACATAGTTAGGAATATTCTATTCCATTTCTGACAATAGATCCACAGTAGTACACACATACGCCATTTAGACTAAGTAGGCTAAACATTGGCAACAATTGCACTTAAAAAGTAAATGTAGTTTATATGTAGATTAAAATATTAAGACACAGCTGCATGAAATGATCATATCAATGTCGCGCAACCACATCGTTCAGCAGCTCTAGTTGGTTATAGTCTAATCCAATTTCAACTGCAACCCCTTCCCTACATTTTAGGATTATTGGTATTTCTTTAATGTCACCCAGTTTTGAGAAATGCACCACAACAATATGAACAATATTATAGCGAGGCCCATTCACTCTATATGTGTGACATATATCCAAACTTGACAGGAACAATAGTTGTTTGTGGTATTTTCCTCCAGGGCATCTCATCTTTGCCCATGTCTGTGTGTATACAGTTTAGGATGATAACAAGTTGAAATATTTTCAGCTTCAGTGGACAAGTCTTTGCCTGATTTCATGGCACCTAGAGTCCATTCTGTGATTGATCACAGATGAGTGTTATTGACTGATTCAGGTTTGAATCATTTTAGTGTAATGTATTTGAATTCTACATATTTTGCTATTAATATGCATAGCAACAGGCATTTTTGTAGCTCAGAGCGTTAAAAGTTAATTTTAGTGCATTCATTGCCTCCTTCATTTCACAAAGTTAATACAGGTTTAGTTTTTAATAGTCAGCACACACTGCAGTGAATGACCTCTGTGTCCGAGAGCATTTAAGGATCTCAGTAAGGGAAATGTTCTATGTACATCTCTACGGACAGGAACTGTTTCAAAGCTGGTGTTTGAGGTGTGAACAGCACAATGTAAGCTCAGGCTTGTTTCTGGGAGGGTGGGTAGTTCCAGGTCTAAAAGCCTAATCTGAACACATTTTTCTGCTCTATGAATAGTATTTCTGCACAATATATTTGAACAGCTCCTCCATTAATTTAGAAAGCCAAAGTTTTGTCCCCAAAAGTCACCAACTAGGTTTTTTAAACCGAATAGGACCTTTTTAATTTGTTACTGTCAAAGTGGGTGGTAGAGTAGACAAATTTCCCCACCCTCCCTCCAGCAAATCATTTGTAAACTCTAATCCAAAACCTATTATCACAAGCCAAGTTTTTGGTAGGGAGTAACTAATGGAAATCTAATGGAAAAAGTGCAAGACAACATTTCTTTTCTGACATGTAGGTCAAAGAACGTTGGTGCACTATACTAGGTATTTCTGGGGTCAGTGAATGGGTCACATCACTTCCTTGTTTGTCAGATCTAACATCCTCAGACCCATTAAAACCTAAATGAAGCCTTTGCTGGTTGGGGCTTTGAATGGGCTACAGTTGGATATGTTTACAAGGGGGCACTAGCTGTTACATTCCTTGCATACTTCGGGGATCAACTGCTGTCCAGGTTCTTAAGGGATGCACGGTTGCCTCCTCCCTCCTCCGTCATGGTGTCAGTGTTGACAGCTGCCAAGTGAAACTGACTTCAGCACTGCATTGTGAGCATGTAAAAGATAAAACATCATGTGTGCCTTTGATTCAGCATGACCCGTCAGCTAACCGCTGTTTTGAAAGGTGTAATTCAGGGTTGTCATAGTGTTGCGGTAATGTGATTTATTTAGCACACTTGTTGTGGGAAACTGCTAAAACCTTGTCTCACCACAGTGTCTGTCTGTGTTCCTGTGTCGGTCCTTGTATTACATAATGTGTAATAATGTTAACAGACAATTCTTATACTTAAGAACATGTGGAAGTTCAGTAAATACTATTCCAGGGGTTAGCAACATTCTTTAGTTTTTTAAGGAATTACATCTTTGTTTTTTTACATGGTTTATTAAAACTTTGATCCCATTTTGGTAGTTTTATTCATTGTTTCTATCGATTTTAGATACGTTCTACTCATTCGCTGAGATCTGGGAACATTACTGTGACTGTGACATATGGTTTGTTACACAGAACTAGCTGGGAAGTTATTGATGGATACTGTTTGGAACAGGACAGGCACTGTCAAAAAATTGGATGAACTATCTTTCTATAACTGGCGAACTTGAACCAATCAGTGAAGCCCATAATGTAGTCAAACTCTTACTAAAGCAAGTCGGGAGATGAGAGAAAGCATCTTTTCCACGGAGAAAGTGCTTCAGTGCAGTTCTTTGCTCTTCTTTTAATGAAGAAATACTCTCCAGTTCTCATAGAACTGGTGCTAGCAACATCTATGCTAACCTTTTTAGCAGGCGCCATTGTTGTTTTTGAGCCTACAGTCACTTCTCACTGGTGTTAAACCATGCCTGTAGGTCATGCCATAGCAGCCAGCAGTTCCTCAAAGGACAATGAATGGTCCGAACCACTGTGGTTGGACACAAATGCTTAGCTTGAAGGCTGGCAAGATGGATTCTCGCACGATTTCATGATCTCGGAAGACCAGCTGTCTCGCAAGGTTATGAGAATCTCTAAAAACAAACCCATTGTGACAAGATAAAAGCAGTCAATCGGACAAGTTGTAAACAAGCCAACTGTTCTGGAAACTCTATATGGAGGTAAATCTGAAATGTGAGTTAAACCCACAAATCCCCACATTTAAGTGCCTGGAATCAATGAATATAATTTTATTATCGACAAATCAGTTAATTGTTTAAGCTCTAAACAATTGTAGAACAAAAATAACAGTCATGCACTTTGCCACTTCAGCTGGTTAATGTGAAATGCATGCTGGAATAAAGTACTCGTCATAAAATGTGAGGAGTAACAACACTTTGTGTTACATTTGTACCGTATTTTGCTGAATGTGGACTTTGAATTGGGCCATCTCTGATTTCACAAGTCCACAAGTCACAAAAATACGGATTGAGAAAGGCCTACAGATGCAGACCCACTTCCTAGTTCAACTTTGACCTTCTGTACTTGCACACAGAGTTTCCTGTGCAATGAGGAATATTACGGCCAATTTAGGTGTATTAATTTTATACCTTTTTTTTTTTTACCTACAAATAAAGTACAGTGTTATCATAACTATAAGAAACAATGGCCAAAGCTATGGGAATAAAGCCCAGTTGTAAAATCAGTATCAGTCACCACTATACTGCATCTGTCTGTACTGGTGAGCATTAAACATTAAAACAGTTCTAAAATAGGTTACAAGTACATATATACTTTGTTTGAAAAATGTTTCCCGCTGGGATGTGATTGTGAATGAGTCAGGAAAGTCAGAGCAGGTTTGTCACTGAGGTTATCAAGTGGGTGTCTCCCATCACAGCTGTTTCTCTGAATGAAGCCCATCATACCTCGAGCAGGCTGAACAGCAAGTACCAACATGACAGCTGACAGAGAAGCTGCTTTGACCCTTCCCTGGTTCACTAACCCTGTGCAACAAACCATTGTCTAAACAAATGAAGAGGCTTACATGCACATTAATGTCAGCATGATGTAATTGGCCTTATTTTAGTCTGTAACTTAGGTGAGTGCCAATACAGAGAAGTGGTCTGGTTGTTAGTGAGGTAGAGCAGTGTCATTGTGTGTATCACCTCCTCTTATACATATTTGGTTGAATTAGGCTAATGCGGCTCCAGTGGACTCAATACTAACACATGGCAGAATATAACCTTTGCAGTTCTGCAGCAGTGATGAACTCTGATGATCTCAGCCATCCGTGGGCAGAATTACAGACTACACCAGGCCATAAATATCCTGTCTTACCCCACATTGTGTAACAACTCTTACCACTACATTGTTGTTGTTTTTTTCTTCTGCCACTTATGTGGATTGCTTTCATAGACACCTGTAGTCGAGACATCTCTGTATGCTATTATATCGAATAAAAAAATTGGTGCACTAGATTTTTATCAACAACAAATAAAGCAAGTCGGCTTCATGGCCTGTGCTTGGTCAGCCAGGGTAGTACAGATGTGAGGCATACTGTAATACACAATACTGTATCATACAATTAGCTCGATACAATACGCTTCCTGAAGCAATACGTTGATTAACCTATTGATCTGTTGATTTCACTGATTTACTGGCAACTATTTTGATAATAGATTAATAACCTACTAAGACTCATTTCCTCAATGTTATATCACTGTAAATGGAATCTCTTTTGAAGACATGACCTTTGGCTCAGGGTCATTTTCCTTATGTTATGTCTGTAATGAAAATAAATGTTGGTTGCAGCACTAGATGTGTCCAAGTGATCATCATGATCCAGGTTGAGGTCACAATTTTGTAAAAGTTATCAGCTTCATGAATACTGTAAGTTTAGGATGAGTAAGTTAGTATCTTTTGGTGCTGGCACAACTCCTTGTAGTATAGCTTTTGGTTAAGCCTTCCTCCCATGAGAACTGACTCTTTGGTTTTACATTAACAGTAGGACTGTCACTTGTTTCTATTTGTTGGCTACATTTAAGGTTTAATGCAGTAGAAATTGTGATAAATACATTTTGTGATTTGAAAAGAAGCACAGAAATACCCAACAGTAAGGGGCTGGATGCATTCCAATGAGGTCAGACTAGAGCAACCAGGCTGTTGACCTCAGACTGACCCAGAGATCTCCCTCCAGGGAAGGGTGATAAAAAGACATGAAGGTTCTGGGAGAGGACAGGTCAGCTTGTCCTGCTCATATAGAAACACCTGTGTTCCCTTCAGGCTTTTATTAGGGTTCCAGAGTCAACTGGAGCTTCAGCTACACAAAAGAAAAATGGAATTACTATATACAAGTCAAGTTTCCATTCAAATATAGTGCACATTTCAAAATGAAAGAAATGAAAATGTATGTGCCTTTCCCTCCATGACACTTCTAAAATGACGAAGAAAAAGAATTGTTCCTTTCATTCATAGGATTATATAATTTGGAGAAGGATACAGCTATTTGCTTCCCAACTGATGTATGGATACACAATTGCAACAATAACCTGGCTATAAAATATGTCCCATCACTACAACCTACCACCCATTTGTCCCCCATGAAAGCAAGATCCATGTTGTTTGCACGCTTCTCATCAAACTACAAAATCAAAATGTTGGTTGTTATCTGGTAAACAGGAATCACAAACTGATGTCTTTACACACGGCCAAAGATTGTATGTTGGAGTAAACACCACTCTATTATTTTGATATTTAAAAGTTGGCCTCGGTTTACTGTTCAAAAAGACCAACAGAGAGGGGAGTCTGTCTGTAAATGGTCTAGCATTAGCTGACTGAACACATCATTTTCCATCTCTGTACATTCTGCTCACTAGCTGTGGAATACTGACTAATAGCACAGGCTGAACACTTGCTTACTTTAGGCACATAACATCATTCAGAGCTGAGCTAGCAGTAAGTGTCAGTAAGATCAGTTTAAATGATATGATGATGATGATCTTCAGCTTCAGCTGGAAGACATAACAGCAGTTTGTCATTGTTATCCTGAGTGGAAAATATAAATACCTCTTTTGAATTTAATGATTATCTTGGAGAAAAGTTAATAATTTGAAGTATCCCAGTATTGTCGCTGTTGACACTAGATGTGAGCTGACTGGTTTCTAGATACAGATGTTCCTAGTATTTTATTAGGTCTACTTCACAGAACTTAAAATACTAATAAGTTATGTGTCAGTGGTATGTTTTATTGTATATTTGTCTTCAATGTAATTCCAAGATTCGTTATGTGTCTAATATCTCCCAGGCAATTCTCCCTCAAACACTGCATACAGTAAAAACCAAATATAGCACATATATAACACATCATAATAAAAATGTCCGTCTCCCCTATTGGTGCCTCCTTTTAGGAAACTGATATGAGAAGGTGGCTGTTTGTCAGGAGTGAGCAGGTTAATAAGTATTCTCCAGGGCTGCCTCTCTGAGCCATGTGAAAAGCAAGGGCTTGGCATTTCTTGTTTTTGAACTAAGTCCTGAGTTCCAAAAGTTTGCACAAAAGCCCTGTTGCCTAGCTGCGTGTGAAGAGCCTCGCTGCGACTGCCAGGCCTGCTTTGTGTGCGTGGGTCTCTGACTGAACAGGATCTTCTGGAGAATCAACTGGAATGCAGTTGGGGAGAGAATTCCCCCCTTTTCTTAATCTTATTCAGTTTTCTGCTGGCATGAGGGAGTCATTCAAATGTTACCATAGTGAATTAGCACCCTTTTCAGCTCAAATGAATTGACCTCTGAGGGTGGGGTTTTATGCATTATGTGGCATTCCACTTTGTGTGGTCTATTTTCATAATTTTGGGAATAATTTAGGGATTGACCGCAAACCCAGGGTCACTCTTGAGTTTTATCTTGCAGATTTCAGGAACAAATCTTTTTCTTTTTTTATTTCTTCATTCCTGGGGCAGCTGTGGCTCAGAAAAAGAACAGGTCGTCCCCTAATCGGAAGGTTGTTG
>NW_023340246.1:256070-260028 GCF_004916995.1 Morone saxatilis
CCATTTACCATTTACCATTTTTGGTAATTGTGTGTTTTAGCACTGCACACATTTGGGATCAGTGCTATGTTTTTGATTACGTATTTGTGAGCAGTAATACAAGGTATTACCCTCACACAACCCTAGCAAACTTTAAAAAACAGTGTTATCAGTGTAAACCATTATTAGATCCATTAGATTATAATATCACACAGCACTTATTTTCTAACAGGACTGCTTCCAACACAGAACAGCAATTCTGTACTGGGTTCTCATCTATTCCATTGTTGGTACAGTCAGGGTACATACCTGTTGAATCACTATGTGCATCACACCATTTTCACTGTAAGAGTCCTTCTGGCCATCTTGTATTCAGTCTCTGTAAAAACAGCTTCCTCATGATACCATCTGCGACTGGTCAGAAAGGCCAACCAATGCCACCCGTACGGGGACGCTAACTTCTCCCTGTTCATAGCTGGATAGTCATAACAATTTAATCCATTAACATTATGAGTTGAACAGTGTGTGACGAGGCAGGTCTCTACAGAAGAAATGAAATTCTCATACATTTTAAGTACTGTGCTGTACTTATATCTGATTCCAGGGTTTCCATGTAGTTAGTTATATTTGTTTATTAAAAAGTCACCTCATTCATTCAATGCTAACATCGCTAGGCAGGTGGACTCGCAGGATCACGGGAGAATCCAACTTATTGGTTTGTGTCCAACCACAGTTGAGCAGACCAGTCAGTCTTTCCTCAGAGGAATGAGCTACGGTTGTGGTTTAACACTTGGTGTGTGTGATGACGTATGTGAGAAGTGACTGCTAAAGAGGTTCGTGTTGATGCTGCTAGCATCAGTTCTATCAGAACTGGAGAGTATTTCTTCACTGAAAAAAGAGCAAGCAACGGCACTGAAGGCTTTTCTCCATGGAAAATCTGTTTTCTCTCCGACTGGCTTCAGAAAGAGTTTGACTGCATTATGTGGTTTGTTGATCTGATTGGAAGTTCATCAGTATAGATGGTGATAGAGAGATGGTTGATCCAATCACCTGCAGAGTATTACAGACTGTATATCTGTCTGTCTATCTGGCTTTTTCTGTTTACTTAGCAACACTGCTAATTTAGCTGGATGCCAACTATGCCTAATATTGTATTTTCCTAAAAATGCTAGCATGTCTGCTAACTTTAAAGGAATTGCTCTTTATTTCATTATGGCTATGTTTTTTGTGTACAAAAGGATGTGCTTGTTAATTCCTCAGAGATTTGGTGTTAAAGTTGTGATGTGTTTTAACATTGAATCTGTCCAGTGGAAATGATTTGGCTGAGGGACTATATTGCACAGCCATGTTTTATGGTTGAGTTGAGATGAAGGGCTAAAGACTTGGAAATAATCTATTTCTCTCTCTGGATTTAGCCATGTATGCCTGCGGCACTGTGAAACGCTCTTGTTGATGTCATCTGTACCATGTTATCTCATTCTCTGCTCTGTTTCCAGTAATGAAACACACAGTCATCAGAGGAACTGTCATCACAGATTAGACTCTAGGGATCAGATGGGACATGCCTCTTCCTCTGCACAGTGGAGCTGTACAATTAGTGTTGAGTTGAAAATGCTGTTTTCACTGTCTCTCACATCCTGTGTTCATCTCAGGTTACCGGTTTGTACATATGGCTTTGTAATACCCCTGTGGACAAAAATGATTACAAAGTGCTAATCCTTTTTACGGCCCATACTGCTTTTATAGTGTTGGCATCATTCCGTTATACTTTGGTGATAGAGAACCAAAACCCTGATGTCACAGCCAGCCCCTTTAAAACTATCCTGCGCAGCACTGTGCATACCATACATTATATAAACTATTTCTGTTATCCATAATAGACGAATATCTTTGCAACTGTTTAGGTTCTGCTGTCCAAAAACATCTATACTGTTTGACCCACCCTGTTCATTCTCATAGCTGGCAAGTCGACTGGCCTTGGTAATTAGCATTATTCATTTGTACGGATTGGGAATGAGATCTTCTGAGGAGATGCAGAGCCATTGCAGAGAATGCATGCATGACCAGGGTATGCACTTTTTGACTAACTTGTCAAAAACTGGTTTAGCTAACAGTGTTGACTGGCATCACAGTAATTGCTGAGACATTGTTATTTGTTGCCACTATGCTGTAGGCTGGCATTGCCAGACCAATTTGCGAATGCAAAATAATCTCTGACTTCATTTAAAATTTCCATGGGGTGTTATCAGCAGGCGCAGACCACAATGCCTCTGGACAACATTGGATAGACCTACATCCAGACCTACATCAGAGCAACGAAATATGGGATGTTGCAAAGATATTGGGAAATTAAATTTACCAAATCCTGTTGGAATTACGGCAAACTTTAGTTTGTTTAATAATGACATGATTCAACAGAAACTGCTCCAGAGCAGCGGCAGCCGTCTTCATTGTTGACAAAAATGCCTCAAAAACCAAAAAGGTCACCCTTCTCTGTACATTCTCAAACCTGCCCCGTATTTGATAAATGGTTGTGATTGACCCAACCAGATCCAGTACTGGTTGAAATCTGTCCGAATGGGAGGGGGCGTCTGCCAGAGCAAATAAAACATGAGCTTGCAGTCCCTAGGCTAGCTGTGCTGCTATTTAAAGTCAAAATGTCTGTCTGTGAAAATGGTCTATGAACCTGATTCATTTGGAAACAATAAAAAGGAAGAGTACTCCGCTGCTGACAGCGCCATCAAGATTCAGGTTAGCCATTTTTATTAAGATAGTCAGTCAGTCAGACAAGACATGTAAAGTACACAGTGGACAGAGGTTTGACAGAGAAAAAGAAACAGATGCTCCTCCTCAGAACACTGAAAAACAGAAACTAATGAAAAACATGGGTAAAAATAAACATGCAGTACATGTTCGTGATTATTATTTCAAGTTCAACTCAGCTCCTTTTGTTAGCAGTTTCTCCAGCATTGTTAAATAAAGGCAAGCAGTTTTGGCAGTCAGCTTCCAAAGGGCGGCACAGCAGAAACATTTGAGAGGTTTCAGAGATAGTCATGCAGCCCCATTGAGGTTTACAGACAGGAATCAGAGGCACATGCAGGGATCTCTTTAATAACCTGACCCAGGCATACACCAACATTAATCCAGTTAATTGAGGGCAACAATTGGATGAACACAAGACTGTGAGAACCTTGACTGAAGCTGCCTTAATGTGGGAGAGAGAAGCAGCCTGCTGTGGCTGTGATAAAAAGGCCTCATGTATGTTGAAAATACTGCATCTTTGCAGCCCCTCTGAACCACTACAACTACATATCAACAGTGGCTGCCCCCTTTTAAAATTGTACAAAAGCTTGGATGTGAAATAGCAAACTGATTTTTTTTTTTTTTTTTACCATTTAATTTGACTAGATGTTATTAAAATTTCTTTTACACTAATGTCAAAGTGGCAGCAAATGTTTACAAAGTGATCTAAATTCTACGGTGGCTGACCAGACCCAAGCCAATAAAAAAAACCACATTCAAATCCTAAACAAATGTAATGGAAATGTGCTGCAAATGAAACAACACATCCAGAAAGCCAAAACAAATCCATGAACAGCAAACACACTGCTACTACAGAGACAAAATTTCCATTGTTGTTTGTTTTGGATTTTTTTATGGATGTGTTTTTGAAACACATGGAAATGTTTTGGGCCATTGTAGCAGGTTTGCCCTTGACAGCCACCGTAATATTCAGTAAAACTATAAAACCTAAAATAAGTGATGGCACCCGTACCAAAATGTCTAATTCCATCCACTGTGATACAGTGTGTTTACAAATGAAACATGGAAAAAGTCCAAGGGAGATTGTGCTCTTCCTTTAGGAACTGAACTGAAAGTTCTTGATGAAACGTGTTGAAGTCTTATCAACAGACCTTTGATGTGTGGATAGAGCTACTTGGTTTGTTGTGTTCAGCTCTGTAAGATAGGTGTTGCCAGA
>NW_023340246.1:260128-260580 GCF_004916995.1 Morone saxatilis
ATGGAGAATTTTAATTTCCGAAGTATGTTTTCATGTTTCTACATCACACTTGTATAAGTTGCATACTGGACCAGGACTGACTTCAAAACTTTTGTGATGTCACAAAATATGCTGGTAGGGCCCCCCGTCCCTAAAAGTTTGATTTTCAATAAGCACAGAGAATGCATGAGCATTTTTGACTGACTGACAGACTGAGACTTTCGTATTTCTTAAAGTAAGGTATTTAAAAAAGTATTGCTTTGGTATTTAATATCAGGAATAAAATTGGTTTTAATATTAAAAAATAACCAATATCCAGCCCAGTAGCCCATCATTGTAAAAGATTTTTTTCATGCCATGTAACTGTTCTGATTTGCTTTCTTATGTAAAATGAAACTGCAAGGTAGGCTAAAAAAAAAGGGCGGCTGTGGCTCAGAGGCAGAGCGGGTCGTATCCTTGAGCAAGATACTGAA
>NW_023340246.1:260728-262276 GCF_004916995.1 Morone saxatilis
GGTCCATTTACCATTTACATTTAGGAAATCCAACACTAAAATGAGTGACCTGTAATTGACAGAAATAAAAAACATATGTCCATGAGGGAATGCCTACTAATGCTTGCAAGGATGCAACAGAAACATCTTTGTATCTCCTTACCTCTCAAATCACACGCAGTCTAATGAAGGGATGTCTTAGCAAAACACAGACTAAAGCCACATTCCCACCTAAAATACACACAACTTTTATTCTCAGGAACTACTTCTCAAGGAACAAAGCTTGTTCCTTCCTTCAGCCTGTTGTTGTCTGCATTTCCAACACAGTCCAACGACCTGCAAGGATTAGGCAATTCAGTCTGCCAACATATGAAAAACAACCAACAGAAGGTGACACTATAATACAGGCCCAAACAACAGAGCTGTCACAATTAGTCTTTCAGAACAAATGCAGAAAAGTATCCATCAGCATCTTATAATTATCACACTTCGACCACTCACTCACCTTGGTGACGGCTACTTTTGCGCCCTTGTTGATGAGCTGGACCACATTGTCAGCTTGTCCCTTGTGTGAAGCTATGAGGAGGCGCTCGGACAGTGCGAGGACCTCAGCCGCATCCTGCTGGCTCATGAAGCGGGGCGAGTGATGCTGCTGTCACGGTCAGACACGGTGCTCCAGATTGGTGGGGAAGGCAGCTCTGGCGGTGGTCTCCGTTGCCCTCTAACTCATGGTGAGCATGGCTGCAGACAGAGGGGTCGAGCAGGAGCTGGAAGGGCTGCCAGTGCTGCTGTTTCTTCTGTTGCTACAAAGTCCAAAAACTTCCAGGATTCCTCCCCTTCATCCTCTCAGCTGCCGGGAAGAGAACAGGAAACACATGTACTGAAAACAAGCCAGTGTGTGCTCCGCTCATAGTAGGCAGGCAAACAGGAAAACAGGGAGGAATGGGTAGAGTGGACTGACATCCCTACTGTCCAGGTTGTAAAACCCATGTACAGTCCTCGTGGGATCATGTGAGCTGTGCTGAAATAATCCGCAATGAGAGCCAAAAAGAGGGGGCAGATTTGGTTTAGAGTGCCTGCTGTACTGTGAGGCTAACCCTTCACACACACAGACAGAAAAGACAGAAAAATACTGCAACACAGTCATAACCACCTCAAACAGTACAGACACACTGAGTGGTTTGAGGAGTTCTTCTGTTACACACTTCTATGGTTTTGGTCTAACCACAGGGAGGGAAGTGTCTCATCTGATTTCTCATCATCATTAAAATACACCAACTCCAGCTACATCAAGCTGTCATTCAAAATCTCACACTCCACTAGGGGTTAAGAAAATATTGACAAATATGGTATTGTGATATTTTGTGATACTGTACTACTCTTAAAGACACCATTGACTTTTGATCAAATATATGGCCTTGCTTACAGCATCGCAATATATGACAACATATTAAACTGTATTGTGATATCAGATCACCAGATTCTTGCCAATACACAATCCTAGACTCACAGGCTCACTGGAATGCATTTCTGTCTAACTCTTATGTATTAATTCAATTCAATTTTATT
>NW_023340246.1:262309-263710 GCF_004916995.1 Morone saxatilis
TTTTCAAATAGAGCAGGTTTAGACTGAACTCCTTATAACCATAATAATAATAATATAATATTACCATTCACAACTATGATTTATTGTAATTTTTGTTTTAAAACATTAGACCATATAAGTTATATTGTAGAGATGTGCATGTGTACCATTTTAAATCTATACTGTGATTAAATATCTTATTTCTATTACCACTAAATACCAGGACTACAGTGGTTTAAACAGGGCAACATGGACACAACACTTCTGTCTTCTTTAGTACTTTTTTGTTGTAGCGTGCAGCGAGAGACAAAGAGTAGGCGTTTAACAAGAGGAAACACCTTGCTTCAAAATAGTACAGATTACATTCTTCTTCACGGGCGGTGTAATACAGTGGGCTGTGCAGTTGGGCTTATGCATAGGAATATGGAAGTTCTGGTTGGTGCCAAAGAAAAAGGCTGAGGACTTTGTAGCTGTGTGTGGATGATTAGCTATAAAGCTCACTGGTTATGGAACAGCAGCAAAGGAAGGGACTTCTTCTCCCTGAGTTTGTCCTTCAGACAATTAAGGATTCCTGTAAAATGTGACTTGGGCTGTATAAATTGGGCTCGTTTTTCTAAGACATTTTTTTCCAATCTGTCCCTGGAAACACAATGTGAGTGAATAAAAGTGAGAAACACTGAATGTAAACCAAACGTTGTTTATCAAAGAAATCCACAGAGTACCTTTAAAAAGAAGTGCATTATTTGAGTGGCACATGCTGGGACCATCCATACCATCTCTGTTTAAGTCTCAATATATGAATGCATAAAAATACAGTTATAGCAGGCAGATAGGTCTGTCAACTTTGGAGTGTCACAAATACTTTCAGTCTGGGTAAGTGGGCTTCTTTCATGTCAAATTATTTTATTGCCAGTTATCAATCAATCGTAAAAGAAGCAAGTCATAATCTGAGTGAAAACAGACGCTCTAAGCATGTCCTGACATGAAGGCTCTGTGATTAAAGAGCCTCTATTACATGTTATTTGTGCTGTCAGAACTGCCAATTATATGAGCATATACGACATGGTTTTGTCTTCTTAGAAACTTTGTATTCTGGAAGGAAATTATATTTTATGATCCATGAGGTGTTTATTGGCTGTTAAACTGGAACTGTAGCCAGGATAATCCACGCTCACTAAGCCCCACACAAGCAAAATACAACACACTAGAGCACTACAGTACCCACAGAGGCAAGGGAAACACTTCTAAACTGTTGAGTTTGAGGTTAAGCTGTCCACAGAGTGTCTCTATTCTTTAAGGAGCTTGTGACAAAGTAGACTTATCTCTGTCATTTGTCACTTATTTATTTAGGTATTTACTTGTTAGGTTACCTGTTGTTTCATTTGTACACCTTTTGTTTATTCAATTACATTAACCATAAAT
>NW_023340246.1:263810-264202 GCF_004916995.1 Morone saxatilis
TTTTGATGTGAAAATTAGACTTTTTTCTAGCACATTATTGTTCAAAGAAGGCTATTTGTATATATGTCTAAATATGTGTCAGGAGGGGCTCTTTAACATTTGACACAAAAAAAGTCAAATCTCTCCAAGGTTTTTTCAAGAGCCCTCAACTGTAGCCTGAACAACACATCGTCTAGACTGATACTGATATCAAAATTGGGAGTTTAAACAGGCAGATAATGATCTTCCCATGTTTGTTTTTACACAACACATTACATAAACAATTTTGATCTTGAAATCAACATGTGGACACACTTTTGGCTTTGCAGTCAAAATGACCATACTTACTTCTGTACAGTATGTATTTTTGGCCTCTAGGGAGTCTCTCACATCAAGACAATAACAAAAAACAT
>NW_023340246.1:264227-271845 GCF_004916995.1 Morone saxatilis
TGAAAATATTTGGGATAATGTAAGCATCCAACTCAAAACATGTATAACATTGGCCTAGTATTTATTTTTAAAGACATTTTAATGCAAATTTTGTATATATTATTTCGTCTTAAAGATCCTTTTACTGTATGGTGAGTTCATTCTCATTCCTAAATACAAAACAGTTTTATCAGCGTGTGAGTGAATGTAACGTTGATTTAGCTGAGTGTGAATTGAGCCATCATATATTTTCTTTGCTGAGTAACCTACAGCAAGAAGTTTAGAAGTGTGTTGATATACAGATGTTTCAACAAATTATCACAGCTTTTAGCTGCTTGCTTGCCAGATGGATTTACTGGCACAGCTTTCAAGCTCAGGAGAACACTCACACACTCACTCACTCTCACACACGCACACACACACGCACACACACACACACACACACGTGTGTGACAGTCAGAACTGGCAACAAAGTCCCCTGAGGCCTTTCTTTATTATTTCATCCCAGCTCTTACATCTTCTTGCAAACACACCAAGGTTCAAAGGTCATTTACTAATACACGTTATGTTATAATGATGTAACACTCTCTTGTGCCAGTTTGGGCCAGTGTACATCTAAAACAATGGCCTGGATGTTAGATGTGGAGAAGTAATTATACTGTAGGCAGGGCACCTTTTTTCTCATGTGGCAATCTGTTGGGACTGAGTTTGAACCCAATTTATGTGACAAAGTATAGAAAATGGTACCACTTGACTGTTTTCAAGGTTTATTTATTTTTAGAGTGAGAACGATCTGTTTTTGAACTTTTGTTCCTTTTGTTCAAATAAAATAAAATAATTTTGTGAAGAAAATACTGGCAACCCCCATCTTTTTTTTTTTTTTTTTTTTTTTCAAACAATGCTCTGTGGTGTCAGATGTGAATGTTCTTCTTAATCTTTCTCTGGCCGACCACTGACTCCTGGTTGATGACCATTGACCTCTTCCAGTGGATTTTGGTCCTTGCTGTTTCACTGATGTACTGCTAGCATATTCAACAAACTAGATTTTGCTTAGCCCCACCCTTCATAGTTACTGTTGGTATGCCTGTCAAGTTGTCCATTCTAGCATGGCACATATGCCGCGTACAATAATAACAATGGCAGATTCAATTGTTCTTTGATTTCAGGCAGTGGTAGTCAACAAACTTGAAATTTGCTATCTAAAATAACAAATGTAGCTAGCTAATTATTAATATGAGAGTTGCTTGACTTGTTTTAAAACAAGAACCCAGTAAGGGTCTAAAATATACATTTTCTGGCTATATACATGATGTTTTGCTAAAAGACAGGCTAAAGCTGAATGTTCATGTAAAAACTCAACCACACCCGTTCATCTTCCATATGATCCAAACCTGCGGCCGGATGGAAGCTTCCTGAAGAGGCATGTATGATGGCTCTGCCACTATTGTACTAGCCTGCTTTCTGGCTCTCGTATTGTGCAGAACCCTCACAGGCACCTGTTCCTGGCCTGTGAGCTGCCTGGCTGTTTGCACAATGCGTTCCAGTCTGGTGTGGGCAGAGGGTGCTGGTTACCACACAGTGATGGAGGAGGTGAGGACACTCTTGCGGGTGGCTCTATAGAACTGGGTGCGAAATTTCTGGGAGATGTTAATCTTTTGGATTCCACATTGTTAACTGAACACTATGCTGAGACACAGTGTTCCTGTAGGCCAACTCATGATTGTACTTGATGAGGCCCACGTCATGGTGTCATCAGCAAACTTGACCAGCTTGAGCTTTAGTGTTGGTGGTGAGGGAAGTCTGTATTCCACTCACAGATGGGGTGGGGTACCTGCAGTTGGTGTGTAGACACGCAGGGAGGATGGTATTAAAGGCCTGACAGGTGCTGGGTGTGTACAGGTGGTTGATCAACAGAGAGGCTGGCTCAGTAGGTGAGCTATAAAGGGTCTTAGACCTGTGATATCACATTCTTTTTCATGGAGCAGTGTGGGCTAGGTTTGTCAAAAATATAAATACAGAATATGTATATAAATGATTGCCAGGGCTAAGTCCTTGCTGCAGCGACCATTGGTTTGGGTCTAGCCTGTTGTTGCGTGTCATCGCTTATCTCTCTCCCCCTTCCTTTCTATCTTGAGCTGTTCTTTCAGTTAACGCAGGTGTAGTTGTATATTGCAACCCCCATGCTTCATCTTCCCCTCCCAAGCACGAAGGATAAACTATGGTGGCTGCCAAACTTGTGAAAACTGTAGAAACATGGCAATTTCCATGGAAGGTAACCCGCTCCCTCTGTAGATATAAATGGCTCATTCTAAGATAACAAAAACAAAACTACTCGTATTTTCAGGTGACTATACACTAATGAAAACATACATATGAATATTATATTCCATTTCCGACATTAGAAACTACTAATTATACATTTGATAGTATTAAAAGTACCGAAGTTATCAAAAATCCGTTCCAATCACACATCAAGCTTGTAGATCTCTACACTGTTTATTACAGTCTGTAGTATAATCCTGCTGATGAGGCAGTGGCATTTTTCTCCATTATCACTTTGTTTCCCCAGATACAGTAACAACAGAGCTTTTGTGCTGCATGTTTCCTGGATTTAGGAGTTTAACTTCTACATGGTAAGAGGCCAAGTTTCAGGCACACGTAAAATGATTGGTTTCATGGTAATTTTTTTTTTTTAATTTTGTCAGATACCTAATTTTAAAAGAGACCACATGCAAACAGGGCTGAGCACTCTCTGTTTGAGAAAGCTTTATAACGGATGTTTTTGTTGTGTCATGTGCTTTGTGTTTGCTGTTCTGGCAGTGACACTGCAAACCAATTTTCCATGGGAACATGAACACATGTCATCATATTGAAACAGCTACAACAATATTACATGTGCTGCTGCTTGCTCTGCATGATCAACATGATCTTGTTTTAAAGCAGCTGTATTTGGGTATTTTGGCAGGGTGCCATTGTGGAAGCTAAATCCAGGATAAAGGGGGCAGAGTTTCATCTGAAACATTCCTCTGCTCAGAAAAAGGAATGTAGGAGTAGTTTTTGGAAGGGTAATATGATGAATGGATTGAAAGTGAAAAAACAGATGTATAAAAAGCAGGCAGGAAGGGTACAGTAATGTATGGAAGAAGAGAATGAGTGAGTGCCTTATCACCTCTGAATTTACTATCTAGAGAGGTCAGTGGCCAACTGGTCTCATCCCTCAATGACAGAAGTTTGATTTAATTTGAATTTTTATAAGGAATTAATAAAAATAAGTGAAACACACTTTATATTAACATTTCAACTGTAATTTGGAAACACACAAAGTATACACTTACTGTGAAGCTATACTAGATCTATGTTATATATTTGAGTTGTGAACTTACATTATCCCAAATGTTTTCAACAGTGTTTAAACTAATTTTATTCAGATACTATTTATCTGTTTTGTTGAACTTGTTCCGTATTTTTATGCTCAGTCTGTGTTTGTACAAACCTGGCAAATAAAGTGATTCTAATTCTATTCTAATATTTATAGGAATGTTTTCATTAGTGTATAATCACCTGAAAGTAAGAATTGTTGTCCTTCGTTAGCTTATAATCAGCCGTTTTTATCTACAGAGTGAGAGCGGGTCTTGTTCCTCGGAGGCCACCATGCTGAACTGCCATGAATTTACAGCAACCCAGAACGGACAAAGCAAACACTGGTTGTAGATGCTGCATTCTAGCATATAATCACGTATGTGTGTGCGTGCAATACACAAAACGGGACCTACTCATAGAAAACGGCTCCATTACACTACTAGAGGTCAGAAACACCACAGGGAATGTTTGAAAGAAAACTGTTATAGGTTAAAAAAAAGCTTCTAAACACAGGTCCTCCACTTCACAAGTCCCGTGCAGTGAGGAGAATGAGGACTTCTGGTCCCTCTCAAACAGCTCTTTGAATAATTCGTTTTTATACCTCAAAGAACGGTGTTTGGATCCTTTCCACAACACAAGCCAACAGAGCATTAAGATGTGACAGCATACCGACAGCCACAGCCAGACACTCAGTCAGTCTGGAGACAACAGAGGCTCCCTGCTGGCCCGAAGCCTGCTGTTTACCTGAGCTCGCCTGATGGCTTCCGTCCAAGCCAGGCCCTATGTAACTCAATCTGAGGACCACATAAATGCAGAGCCGAGCCGCACCCAAACAAAGCACGAACCTCCAAATGCCGAGATAATACCTGGGGTGTAATGCGGCTTGTGCTGTTGTGTGGGAATACACACTGGATCTGTAATTAAACCGTGTTTACTCAGTATAATTACAGATTAACAGAGATCACCTGGATCTTGTGTTTGAAGTGTGAATGGTTACCTACATGCTGACATCCTGCTCTCTCATTCCCCTCCATGCAGTTCAGGTTGGATGTAATGTTCAGGATGTCGTGGTGTGTTGAGAGCTTTTAACCTAATCCTGCCAGCGAATATTATCCTAATATCTCCTGGCTACTGTAAGAAGGAATTTCCCACTGTTTACTGCCCTTATGTCATCTCACCTTCCATGGTTAAGTACAGAGCATCGCTGCATTCCAACAGGTGCGTTTTCCATTAGCACAGGTTGTCAGTTCCAAAATTATATTTCATCACCTAATTCAGGCTGCATCTATCCATGCATATAGTTTTAGTTTCATTAGCCCTGTCAGGGTTTCCCTCTGGAAACTGTTTAGCCAAGGTGGTAAGCCACCCAGATCCTTATACATCTCATCTCATTTTGCCTAGAGATGCAGTAACACAGGGTTCCCACACATCCTGGAAAACCTGAGACTAGTTTTCCAGTCATGGAAACACCTGGAAATTGATTAAAATAACCAAATATCCTGGAAATAATTGATGTTATCCTCGACGTCCTGGAAATTGTATTTTAGCCCTTCCACTCAGATCTACGCCTTAGATATCCTTCGTATTTAGTTGATAGGAGAACCTGTATGGTATGACATTAAAACCAGGTTTACCACGTGGAAATAACTTGCAGCAATCTTTTTGGCACTGTGTATTTTTTTTCCCCGAAAAACAAGTCCTGGAAAGGCCCTGGGAAATAATTTCTTACAGAGTGGGAACCCTGAAACAGTAGTCACATTTGTGGAATGTAAGGCATTTGCTGTGTGCTGTGGTTAATGTTTTGTATCAATTGTTTTATGATTTTAGCAGAGGTGTTCAGTAGAAACTACTGCAGGCCACCCAGAGTAAGAGCTGGGTAAGATTCTAAAAGAAACAGACACACATCTATATCAGTTGTTAAAAAGGACCTTCCTCGTTATATAAAATAAATAGAAAACATGACAAATTGGCATGACAAATTCAGCTGTAATACTACATTGGAGTATATAAATTTTTTAGGCTGACCCCTGCATTACAGACAAACACTGTGTAGGAACTCAATGTTTTTTTATTTGTTTATCTCTCACCCTTTAACTTATTTAAGATTTTATTTTATTTCCAAGGCAAATTATAGGACTGTTCTTAAGACCATTTATTACAGATTTATACATCGTGGCCCTGGTTTGGAGATATGTCTTTAAGATTTCTGCATCCACCTGAATATAGCGCTCAGTGTTGTAAAATGATATTCTATGTATTTTGGATAATCCACAGACATTGCTGTTTTTTATAGGAACTATTTCTTACGTAGAAAATCCATTTAGCTGTTACCATTTTTAATTAAATCCTAAGCCTTGGGTATCAGCAATAAAAAGTAACTTTTTTGCTTCAGGGCCCGCCCACAGGTCCTTGTATCCTCTGCTCAGCTTACATGAACATCTGTGCACATTGCGCACTGTTCTCTTAAACCATGGATTAAGGACTTGTTTGTTTTTGGATTGTACTCTGTAGCAGATTGTCTCCAGCTATGAGCACTGTAACTTCCGCTGCAGCCGTATCTGTCTCACTGCACTGTGATTCTGTGTGGGACAGCAGTGATGGGCTTCTTTCCTCCACTTTGTCTGCTTCTGTGGGTCGGTTGTGTGCTTACGTTGTGTCTCTTGTTCACTTGGCTGAGTTGTGTGTCTTTTGTGTCCACAGTATGGCAGAAGCCCCCTGCACTTGGCTGCCTACAAAGGCCACATCGAGGTTGTGCATATCCTGCTCAAAGCTGGCTGCGACCTGGACATCCAAGACGACGTGAGTAAATCCATCTGTGTGTCGGCCATTTTTCAACTTCCAGCTCTCGCGCTGCAGTCCTGATTGGCGGTACCAGTGGATTTTTCTCAATTCTGTTTTATTGGAATGATTTTTTAAGACCCACAACATTAAACTTTTTTTTCTTTTCTTTTTTTTGTAAACACAAAGATAACTAGTCTAATGACATCCAGTGGCCTTGAATGGGACTCGTTGGACTGTCCACTTGTGGGTTTTCCCTCAGGATGCAAGTCCCCCTTTCCCACAGATAGTGATAACACAGACCTCTGGCATTGCCAAATTCATTCTCTGTGGTCAATGAGCTCCGCAACAGGCAGCAACACATCCTCCAGGACTGGAGGGAGCGGGAGGTGCAGACTGAAGCAGGAGGAGGAGGATGAGGAGGAGAAGGAGGGGAGAAGACAGTGGAGAAGGGCTGGGAAAGAGCTTGGAGGATCAGGGAGAGTGAAGGAGGTTAGCCAAACCTGCTCCTACTGAGTCAGGAAATCTGTCCCCCCCATCCTTCCTTCCCTGAAGGCCACCATTGCTGCTGCTGCTGCTGCTGCTGCTGTGCTCAGCTCAGTACTTATCTAGCTTGGAATCACACTCTCTCCTCCCCTTCTCCTTTCTCTTTCTCCTCCATCCCTTCCGCTAATCATTGCTCTTTGTTCCTGTGCTCTTGGACCTGCTAAGTGTCACTAACCAATCATCTGTTCAGTCTGCAGCAGTTCCATTTATGGCATTAATGTTAACTGAACCTTTTTCATGTGACTGTGCTCTCACTGCTTTCATATGGTTATACACACCACTGTGGTCTCTAAACAGCTATTTAAATGTACCTGCTGTGTATTGCTATATTGGGACCACATTTACAACATTACTGCTTAAGTCAGTAATAACTCTGCTAAGCTTGGGATACATGGTGTGCTTCTGAAACAACGGAGCTTACAAAATGGTCAACATTTAAAGGGATAGTTTGCTTTTTGGGAATTTTGTACTACTTTGAATATATGTTAAATTGTATTTTGTAAAGATACTGATATCTATGGGATGAAGTAGCTTCCCTACTAAGTGTTACAAAACATTTTTCATATTTTCTACCTTATTAACAATTTTTTGTGGTCTTATGGTTTGGATCTACTGTCCATCATGATGCTAATAATTAATAAATAAAAATGTATTAATAAATGTTTAAAGCTGCATTTATTTGAGCAACGTTGGTTCCCTGAACATGTGAGATTAGAAGATCAGGCCTCAGGTTTGTTTAATACAGATATGGACTCATGACCTTGTTAGCTTATCTTAGCATAAAGACTGGAAGCAGGGGGACAGAGTTAGCCTGGCTCTCTCAAAAGTTTACCTACCGGCACCTCTAAAGCTCATTTGTGTACTCCGTACACAAACAGAAATGTTTAAATTACTTTATGGTTTTAGGGGGAGTTAGGGTTAGGGGTGGGGTGGTCGTCCCCCAATCGGAAGCTTG
>NW_023340246.1:272060-272426 GCF_004916995.1 Morone saxatilis
AGGTCCATTTACCATTACCATGTGCTGGAACGTTTTCTTGATGAACAACAGTGTATGCATTGTTTCTGCACTTCTGTGCAGTGTCTCCAGCTATAGTGCTTATTGGCGCTTTTAGTAGTTTTGGCCTCTGTAGAGGCACAATGGTACCAAACCTGGTATATTACTACTGTGATGACAGGACTCAATCCATATGGCTCCAAAGTGGTTTGTCAAGAAATCAAGCACATAACTCCTGCTAAACCATTTATTATCATTTTTACATTTCTCTTTGTGTGTGTATTAGAAAACATGATGCTTGTTCAGTAAACTTTAGAGGTGTTGGTGGTAAATGGTAAATGGACAAGTACTTGTATAGCGCCTTTCTAG
>NW_023340246.1:272542-272680 GCF_004916995.1 Morone saxatilis
ACACAAAGTCCATCAAACAGAAACTAACACATACACATTCATATGTGAATGTGTTAGTTTCTGTTGCATCAGGAGCAATTTGGGGTTCAGTATCTTGCTCAAGGATACTTCGCCAGGATCGAACCACCAACCTTCCGA
>NW_023340246.1:272780-273294 GCF_004916995.1 Morone saxatilis
CTTCGCCAGGATCGAACCACCAACCTTCCGATTGGGGGACGACCCGCTCTACCTCTGAGCCACAGCCACCCCTAGGTGTAGGTATATTCTTTGGACAGAGCCAGGCTAGCTGTTTCCCCTCTGCTTTCAATCTTTATTTTAAGCTAGGTTAACCATATCCTGACTCAAGCTCTATACTTCACATACAGGCATGAGATTAAGTGTTTCCATCCACGTGTTTTATGTGCATTTTCAGTTTGTGGAAATTTAAAGGTCCAGTGTGTAACATTTAGGAGGATCTATTGTCAGAATATAATATTCATAGGTTTTGTACCTTAGAATGAGCTGTTTTTAATCTTTTTTATATATTACCCTACCACATTACCATTAGTCCACCATGTTTCTACGGTAACCCAGAACAGACACACCTGGCTCTACATGGGGCCTTTCGTGTTTTTTGTGAGTTTCGTGGCCACCGTAGTTTTTTTCCACATGCTTGGTTAAACCAGGTGGTTTCAGTTGGTTGCAATCTGCA
>NW_023340246.1:273332-278768 GCF_004916995.1 Morone saxatilis
TTTTAATGGCACCCGACTGAAGGTTTGGTGCCACTAAATGTTTATCTTGATTACCAATTTCTAGTATTAAAGTAACAGGAATGGATGGAAATGCACATTAATTAGATTTTTCTTTTGAAAGTCTTTAGATTGAAACTTGACTATTGGTTTCCATCTTCTTATCTCACTCTCAGAAAGAGAAAGCAAGCAAATAACTATTTCCCCAAATCCTTCCTTTAATTGAAATTTGAGACTTCCTAATTATGTCAGTGAGGGTAGTTGGAGTCACCAGCTATCAGTCTGTGGAAAAATTTAAGGGTGTATCTTACTATTGATCCCATTAAAATACAGTAATTTCAAACTGCATGCACTGACATTTATCCATGTGGTCCACTCAAAGTAAATAGTAATAAAACAAAAATCCCCCAAAACCAATCTATTCCTTCAAGAGACTGTGTCACGTGTGATAGATGAAATCTTGTATCTCCGTTTCAACTTTTTAACAACTTTGTTTTTCATTAACTTCAGTTGATGTTGGAAATAATATAATTTCCAACATCTTCATGGCATCAACGAGAGCACTGTAACAATATAATAAAATATGAAACGGATTGATGCTGGGTTTTTTTTCCTGTTGTTGCTGAGAGTTTCTGGTCACATACAGTTAGTCAATGTTTGTGCGTTTGTGTGTCGGATGACAGGGGGAGCAGACAGCGTTACAGCGGGCTGCCGTGGTGGGAAACTGTGACATCATCAGCGCTCTCATCCAGGAAGGGTGTGCACTGGACAGACAGGACAAGGTGCAGATCAAAAGACATAAACACACACACACACAGAGGCTAATGGCACCTCTATTACAGTCAGTTGGAGGAACGGGGAATTTCAAAGCCATCATAATGACTGCATTAAAGCATCTGATAATCATAGAGAAACCAGTGTGCCTATAATCTGCTTATCCTTAGAGTAGTGTATTTAGAGTCACAGTGAAAAGAGAAATGACCTACAGGGATTATAACCATGAACACTATGACCAGTTTCTCTTCGTGTTTTATGTCACAACATGCTGAAATATGGTGTATTAATTGTGTATTTTAGTAAATACTGTAACTCCTTTACAGCTGACTTATTATGAATGATCACTCTTTCTCTTTATGCCACATCCCAACATCCTGTTTTGAGTGCAAATCCATCAAATCATACTCGTACATAGTTCTGTAAAATGTGGAGAATGAGTGTAGGAATATCAGACTATTTGTTATAAGGTCTGTAGTTTAATAGCCAATGTGGCTATTTACACCATGATCTTTTACTAAACCTAACCAGAGAGTTCTGTTCCCTAAACCTAACCAAAGAGCCACTAAAAAGTAAAAAATAATATGTGAACTTAATATAAAAATTGAAAGTCAGCACTAGATTGTGGTTTCATAAACTATCTCAGGTTGTAACTTGAACCCCAAAATCCTAAACTGGGGGAGGGGTGAGAATAGCCAAAAAGCTTCCATATGACTATTATCACATGGGTGCAAATATACACTCTGGAAATTCAATTTGGCCAAGGTGACATATAAAACATTATTATATACTTTTTGCCAGGACTTATGTCAAAGTACGAGGTAAAACAAGATCTACATATGAAGCCATTATCAATGTACCATAAAGTGTAAATCTACCTATGAACAGCCAGGCTTTCATTTAAAACAAGCCTTTATTCCTAATTACCAATGTGTAATTACATTTTATTTTATTAAAATGCCTCCTGCCTTTCTGATCTGCTTGTGTTTTTAATGAACTGTTGATGCTCAGAGGGCATGTCTTTAATGTGAAACATCTGCAGAATGTGTTAAGTTTGTCTGACAGTAGCTGAACAGCTGTCAAAAAATGGCAAAGTAGAAATGACTGGATGAAATAGTGAATAAAAATAGTATCAGCAGAGTGGTGAGTATGACATGTCTGGCTGGAATCTCATCAATGTACCATTGTAATTCTTCATGGATTCCCTAAAATCTAGACAAAGAGTCTTCATAAATGGAGGTATCTCTAAGATTTGTGTTTACAAACACTCTAAGCTGTCGTTAATGTGTTTTTTTTTGTCTTTTCTCCTGTCAGGATGGCAACACAGGTCTCCATGAGGTGTCCTGGCATGGCTTCAGTCAGTCTGTCAAACTACTGGTGAAGGCTGGAGCCAACGTTCATGCTAAAAATAAGGTGATTCTTCAGTGGCGCTCTCAACTTTCAACCACAGCCCTGGTTAAACGTTTGCTATAAACTTTATTCCTATATTCTTTCAGCTGTCTTTCTTTGCTTCCCATATCTTTGAGAGAAATTCACTAGGACTCATCTAAAGCAAGACTATGATGTTTGAAAGTAGAACTGACACACCCTCTTACAAATGAAAAGTTACATTCATACACAGTAAAGAACACCCTTTCTTGGTGGTCTCATTCCACTGTAATGATATCTTTTAAAGGAACGGACTCGAAAAGGAAATTGTTGAATAAAGGGAAGTTCAATGTGTCACTGTCTTGCAGGGGCCACTTAATATTCATACTTTAGTTGGACAGCCCTTTCTGAAGGGGAACTAAAGCCATTGTATCGCTCTCTTCAAAGCCACCAAACTCCTTTTGACAGAAACGTTAATTTTACCTCATGGAACACAGATTCTGCTCTATGGAGTTGCTGGTTTGCTTGTGTTATTGTGTGACTCATTTTAAAAGGTTACTTTGGATCCAAACTAACATGTTAACTAACCAATAAATGCAGCAGTTGGTTAGTTCTGCAAGGTACAATGAATGAATAAATTGTCTAAGGAGTCTGGAGGCTTTGAAGAGAGCAAAGATGTATGTAGCAATACGTACACAAATAAGAAAGGGGGAGACTCTGACTCTCTCCTCCTCCTGTTTTCAGGCAGGAAACACAGCTCTCCACCTTGCGTGTCAGAACGGCCACGCTCAGAGCTCCAAGGTTCTGCTCCTGGGAGGGTCCCGGCCTGACAGCAAAAACCATGTAAGTCTCCAGCAGGACTCTGGTGGGTTCTTCTGCTGCCAGAGTGAATGAGATGCATTCAGACACAGCCTGGTATTTACATATAGAAGGCAGCTCTCGGCCACTTTATCGCTGTCAGGCAACTGGTGCTTTTCACTCTGGTATATAATATAATGAACAAAGGAGATCGAGGTTAAGACAAGTGGTAGCTTCTGTTCTAGAGGTTTTCTTGGTACTTGTGTTTCCAAAACAAAGACCATTTCTTTGTTTCCCAGCACAAAAGGGCGAATAAATAACAACAAAAAACATCAGCATCGACCAAATTGTTATTTTAAACATCGTATCAGCCCAGAATTTCGGTGCACCCCTAGCTATAACACTAGTGCTAGTGTGGATTGATGTAACCTGCCTCGAGTAAATAATGTAGCCAGGAACTCCCTTTTACACTGGTGTGGAACTGCCTTCCATTAAAGCTGCATTATTGATTTTTATCAACATTTAGCAGCAAAGAGCCAGATGTTTTCTTATAGCGACCACCAAAGCAGATGTGAAAGGAGTACTGGACTGTTACTTCCAGCCAGTGAACATAGTGGTTCCTTCAGCTTAGATCCTGCTTGTTCTTTATACTTCTAACTTCTTACTTACTGTATTTTTCATGGCTCTTTCTTCCTGTTTCCTATTCCTTCATTTAAAATGCTCTTTGTAAACAAACATGCATCTTGACTTCTTCCTTACTCGCTCACATTTGCAGTGGCTTTGAAATCCTGGATGATGGCCTGCTGCCACAGTAGCGTTTACATGGCACAGTAGTCACTTAATTATGAAACACTGTGCGGCACATTTGCACTTTAAACATAATGTGCAGCCCCTCGGGGAAACCATTGTGTCAGCACAACACAAGTGCAGGAGGAGGTTGTTGGTGGTGCGTCTGAGCAGCAGCCTGAGTACTGATTGTTCACTCATGTGCTGACTATAAGCGAGGAGTCTTCAATGTTTCATTCTGATGTTTGTGGCAGGAGGACCAATGCTCAGACATACTGTCATTAACTGGAACAACCACATGGACTCAATTTTTAGAAATAGAAATTAGAAATAAATGAAATTAATAAAAAATATGAAGACTAAATTTGATGAAAAAGGTTAGCACATTTAAATTTTAGGTAAACCTTAATACCTAAAATGAAAATATTTAGATGTTTCTCTCTTAAATGTGACATTTTATACCAGTGTAGCATAATAGGAAAATCACTGTGGTTTTCTCTCCAGCACCTTTTAAAATGTACACAATCAAACATGTAAAATCATTTCACATTCCTCATTTATGCTTGACATCTTCTGAATGTAATTCAATTCTTGTAAAATTGCTAATCTCTACACATTTTCCCAGGCGGGGGACACGTGTCTGCATGTGGCGGCCCGCTACAACCATGTAGCTATGATCCGCATCTTGCTGGGGGCCTTTTGCTCCGTGTCAGAGAAGAACCTGGTGAGCCGTTGACTAACTTGCTAAATACTCGAGAATCCTGTCTTTGGCTACTGTACAGCACGGGCCAATTTGGCACGGGACTATTGATCTGGCTTGTAAAATTGTATTTTGAATTAATTAGCCCATATCACATGAGGAAGAAGAAGTTCAGTTTCCTGCAGTATTTGACACACAATCTTTTGTCCAGAATTTCACTTGTAAATGTGACACATCCAAGTATTCCACAGTTAAAACATGTCATTTATATGATTTGACATTATGTTTGTCATTCTGCAGAAAGCCTCTGGTACATAACATATAAGACGGAAATGTTCATACGAGCATCATACAAGCATCTTGATATTTTGAACAAAGGGTCACATCATCATCTTTTGTTCTGTGTGTGTGTGTGTGTGTGTGTGTGTGTCTGCAGGCTGGGGACACACCACTACATGTGGCAGCTGCTCTGAATCATAAGAAGACAGTACGTCTGCTGCTGGAGGCGGGGGCAGACAGCCGCATCTGCAACAACGTGAGTGCCTGCAGCCTCTTTCTACATCATTAATGATCACAAGAAGTGTTTGTGAACTCACTTTGCCTTTCTTCCTCTTCCAGTCAGCACACATTTCTGTTGTGAATCCTACAGCGCACACTGTCCCTGCCTCCTGCTGTCTATTTAAAGCCGCATTAGTCAACAGTGCACAGTAGTAGAAGCAATACTGTAGGTAGCAGCTAGAAAACCATTTGAACCTCAATAGGCAGAAATACTCTCACACTCTCATGTTTATTTACCTGGCTGCTCTGATTACTGTAAACCATCAGATCTTGCTTTGTCACTTTCAGTTGAAAATCCCCTATCATGATAAAGATAAAGCTGCTGTCACAACTCAACCCTACTGCAGATTTTTTAATCTTTTTTTTAAACTGACCATTAACTGGATTTAAGGATAAAGGCTGTTATAAAGTTTTGATTGTCATAACCCGGCTGTTGTCAAGTGAAAACAAAGCAG
>NW_023340246.1:278793-289865 GCF_004916995.1 Morone saxatilis
AAAGGAATGAAAGTGCAGAATAGTTAAGAGGAGCTAAATTGCCTGAACTCTGTCTTGCATTTTGGCCATTCGAATATGAAGCTGTGAGCCCCCTTTGTCTGTTGTGACCTGTGGTGCAATGCATGCTGATTTCAGTTTGGTCTCCTGTGTGTCTGTGCTAGTGCAGAGTTTTCGTGCGTAGCATGAGTGGTGAGGGAAGAGAAGAGACAAGCTAAAAGAGGCGGGATGGGCAGAAGCTCAGTCGGGGTACCCAGGGAGATGAGATGCTTTGCGCCTGGTAAGGTAGAACGAGACTGGACACCGGGTGGTCAATAGAGCAACCTTTGGAAAATGACTTGTGCTTGAAAAAATCATGTTGATTCTTGGCGTTGGTCCATTCTTGTGCTGCTAATTTCACTGATTTCCAAGGCATTTCAGTATAGGCCGGAAAGCCAAGGAAGAAAGACAATCCTAGAAAAACCCTTCAAAAATCTTTAGGATGAGAGGAAGGTGAGGACAATACAAAGCAGGGCGGAGTGGAGGAGAAAGCAGAACAGAGCTTTGGAGGAGGTGAGGTACTTGAGAAGGAAATATTTAAAAGGACTTCCAGAGTAGTGCATAATTAAGAATCGCTGTTTTAACTGTCGGAGTGCTGATTCCCTGGTTCTCTTTTTTGTTTGAGAGCTTAAATCCTCTCCTACGTCTCCTGCGTACACTTCAGCTTCTTCCAGGCTTCTCATAACTCTTCCTTCAGTGTTCATGTTACTCACCTTTAATAACACATCCAAAACTTTTTTTGAGAACTTCCTTGGATTTCGCCACTAAGAAAGTTTAAGAATCAAGGCTTTGACTGAAGATTGGTCGCAGAGCATGAGTTTGTAATTGGGTACTTACCTATATGACTTGTGGGTGATTTTGTTTTGAAGATGTATAATTTAACAAGTGAAATTATTATAATGTTGAATGAATTTTAATAATAACAATGTCACGAATGTTCTGATTCACTAGAAAAATCAAGGTATTTAATAACCTATGTCTTGCACTAGGTTCCTGACCTGGGAATAACTTGAATACCTGCTTTTATCAATTTTTGTCTCTGAGTGTCAAAACTTCTGAAGTTCGTGCTCTACATGCCAATGACATGTTCCCTCTTTACTGCTCCTGCAGGACAGTGCAATCTGCTGCAGACGACACTGGTATTTTTTTTAGTCAGTTAGCAGTTGGACCGAGCTGCCGCTGCTTATACGTTTTTTATTTTTGTTATGTTTCATTCTAGGCTAACTGATCTATGTTTAATACTCCAGGTTCGTGATGGAATAAAACGTTGAAGCAGTAAAGAAAGAAGTTTAGGTCTTAATTCCCATTGGATTGAAATCTTTGAGAGAGCGAGGTGGCCGGTGGTGAGCGAGGCGAGGCGCGTGGGGTCATAGGGGTCTTGCCTGTGTGTCCGTGCAGATATCGGTGTTTTTATGGGATGCGTACCTATTGAGGTGTGATAGATTACTAACATCGGTGCTGTTGAGTGTGTTCAGCTCGTGGTCTTGGTCTGAGCTCCCTCTCTGGCGCGAAAGAGATATCCTTAGGATAAATGGAAAGATCAAACTGCGGGGAGGGCGCTTGCATGTGGGGTTTGGTTTTGTTTTGTCGGTTCACATTGGGGATGGGCTTCTGGCAAAAACCTTTTTTCCACTAACAACTATAAATGTGCGCTTATCTGATGCTCTACCACATCCTGTTATTTGATTTTGTGAGTTTATTTGTGGGTAATATGCTAACAAGGATGTAGCAAAGTAATTCTGTTTTTGATGGGGAATGTGTTTGGCATGGGCAAGTCGCTCAAACGAATGATTATTAGGTTCTGTGCCTCTAATAGTTTGTTTAGAAGCTGTTTTAGGTACGGGCCCATGTAAAAGACATAGACTAGCATGCTGTAAGACAGATAAGAACAATCAAACAGGCTGACTTAGTAGCCTAGTTGATGTTTTGCCGGTGTGTGTGTGTGTGTTGATTTTTGGTGGGTGTGTGTGGTGTTGAATGTTTGCTCCCGATGCTGTGCATCGGTGTGTGAAATGGTGTAGTTGGGAGGGATTGGGAGTAGTTTCTGTTTGATGGACTTTGCCTCACTGAGTGAATGTGTGGTGAAAGGGTGAAGTGGCAACGTAGTGTAAAAGCGCTTTGAGTGGTCGGAAGATAGAAAGCGCTGTTATATCAAGACAGGTCCATTTACTAATTGGTACATAGTATGCGTGTGGTGTGTGTGGGTGTTGTGTAGTTTGTTGGGTGTTTGTGTTTGCTCAGTGCTCCTTTGCTGAATTGCTGTCTCTGTGTGAACCTCTCATGCGAAGGTGGAAGGACTGGAGGAGAGCCTAACTGACGGCTCCGTGAAGGAGGAGGATAATGATAACTGAGAGTTTCGCACACGGTCTTCAGACCTGATGTAGCATAGCAAGATGGGCCTAGTTGGTCTGGACCGTAGAACTGATAGTCTGACTACTCCTTAGGTGATTATACAGTACAAGGGGGGTAGTCTGTTTTGGAGGATCAGTTTTATTTGATGCGTTTTCCTGTTAAAGCAGACATATGATATTTTACGATCGCTACTTTTTGTCTATAGTGTGATTTTTTGGGTAGATAGCTTAAAGACTAAGCAGCAAAAGATTCCTTCTATCGGTCCTCGAATGTTGTGTTTTAATCGAGTCAGCTGATGGTGGATTAGTGCTGGATTAGAGTGAGTCTGGTCTCTGCGATCTGGCCTGGCCTGAATTCTTGTGCTGTAATTGTGATTTCTTATGCATCATTATTTTTGTTATTGGTGGTTGTCATTCAGAGAGGAGGGTCGATGGGTCAAATGTAAGTCCAGAGTTGCTGAGTGTGGGCTTATACTTCTCCAAATTCCCTTCACTGCATATTCTTTTCAGCGTCCCACTGCGAGCATAGGAGATGAATTTTAAATGAGAGCTTGTCCTCCCTTGACTTTAGATAGATTTTGTATGATCGATACTTAGTAGTTCCAATAATGAAGATATTTAGCCAGATCAGTCGATCTAATTGATTAGTCACACCTTTATAGCGTGTAATTATATTTTCATTTAATGTCTTATAGGGAGCGTGTATTTGTTTTATACTGAGTGCGGGTTCCTGTTGTATATTTTATCGGAAACAGTAAAGGCGGTAAATATTGATTGTGAATGTGTCAGAACAACCAAGCAAAGGACACTGAACAGGGTTAACCATTCACACCCCAGTCTGCCTTGTTCAACAACGAATAAAACACACAAAACACGCTCCTCTTCCTCGTTTCATTCCTTCTCCTGTCGCACATGCCAGAACCCGCTTGTACTTCATCCCGCTCAGAGTCAGAGTCCTGCTGGGTCCGTGAAGCCGCCTCGGAACATCGCTGGCCTCTGTTTCTGGTCTCTGTCGCTCATTTCTGGCAGCCGCTCCTTTGGCAGTAATTCCCGTCGGTCCGCCCGGTTCGTCCTGAGCGAGAACGTCCCCCGTGTCCCGAGCTTCCATTTCCGGGTTTACCTAGTCAGCTAATAGGAGCAGCGTTCTTAAACTGAGGGTACGGCAGCAGCTACAGTCGCAGTTAGCATACTGCAACAGCGACGGCGGACCTAACAGACTTCCTTCTGGCTTTCACACAAGGATCTGAGGTCTGTGATGGTCATACCAGGCCCTCTCGCTCGTAGGTCCCAGTGACAAGGCGCAGCTCCTGAACAGAGTTTAACATCGTTCATGTTTTTCTGCAACTATCAGACTGATGAAAAGTACGTTGACTAAGACTCTTCTCAGCAACTAGCAGTTAAGAAGACAGTCAGGGGGCAGCTGAACAGATCCAACACAGCAGAGGTGAGAGCGTCTATTCCCTGTGTGGAGTACTGTAACAGGGCTGCTTTCATTTCCCTCTGGAGCCACCCTGTACATAATACATGCACTCACAGTGCTGTGAGATGCTTCAGATACACGCTTCTATCAGATAACACAGTTGTTGATGCGTGTACTCTGAGCACCACTGCTGCCTGAGAAAATATAATAGTGGTTGTAGGCAGGAATGCATCAATAGAACAACAGACGCAGCTGTGGAGAGAGGAACATGGGAACTGAAACAAGACAAAAAGATGTGTACTCTACAGCTGACTGACAAAACACAGAGCTGGAATGAGGCTGTTATCATGCAACTAAATAGTTCAGTATATGGAACAGATGTCATCAAACACCCCACACATGTTGTAGTTGAACCATGGGCATCAATGTGCTGCTCTAACCCCCCCACCTGGCTCTTTACTTCTGACCATCACATTTACACTTCAAACATCATAAAAGTTCACATGTGAACATTATCTTGCTGAACAAAACAGGGTCTTAACCATAAAGCTCTCCAAAAGTGAAGCCTAAATCTCTTTAGTGCCCCCCAGTGGCTGACTGCAGAACATGTTAGCAGATGGGACATATAAATATATATGGCCAATAAATCAAACTACACGTCAAATAGATTTTTCCCAAAGATGGTTTCTGGTATTTTAGGTAGTTCTTATCACGCTGATATATGTTCAAGTGTTAATTTTTTTGATCAGTTTGAGTTTAATTATTATTATTATTATTATTATTAATTATTAGCTATAAAAAGGGGGGTTTCACGTTATGATTGACAGCTGAGCCCTGCTCATGATGGTGTATATGGGTGTATAGGCGGAACTTTGATGCCGCGGTACTACTGTGCATTCTCTGGCTCTAAATCATGTCACCATAGCAAGATTAGCAAGATGGCAGTGGGCGTCTCTGGATATTTTGGTTTCATTTTTGTACAGTGGGATGAAGTGGAGACACATCATCCATCTTTCTATATGTCGATTGTCTGAACTGAACAGTATCATAAACCTTTATGATTTACCATAGCCTCAGAGTTTATTTTGTGCAGTAATCCAATATCCAATGGAAAAATCACATTGCCTTTTTGCTGAAGGAACCAGGGCAATGTGAACTTCCTGGTTGGCCTCCAGAAATACGGCATCCCTGCAGCACTCAATTGTCAGGTTGGAACAGGAGCAGGACAAACACAGACTGCTGACAGAGAGTTGGGAGAACAATGTTGTCTAAAGCCGTCTGAACTGCTACCGTTATCCCTGCTGTTGTTTCACTCCTGATCTGTGCCTCGTGGTCTCACCATCAGATCCGAGCTCTTGATAAGATGACAGTGGAGCGAGTGTCGGCAGAGAGGAGCGAGTGTCTACAGAGGATCGAGCAGCGGGCCCTGCAGGAGAGGCTGGAGGCAGAGAAGAGACAGGTAATACTAGCAACCAGCACAGTGAGTCTGAAGTCATCACTGGTCCATCCATAACCCTGTCCACACAGCAGCACATTTTACAGTTTACAGTGCTGTGGGAACGTTGTGTAGCTATACATTTATTGTAGGTATGACTTTGGTTTGAGATCTATACCTGCTGTGTTTGCTTTTCACTCTAGTAAATTCATGTAGAGAAGTAAATAAAGAGGCTGTACAGAAGTAGAGCTTGGTTTCGTGCTGCGCTTGGCTGTTCTCACCATAGCTCATTTTTCCACAGCGGTCTCAGGGGAGCAGAAAACCTCAGTGATCTTTTATGTACAACAGTGTGACGTGATGTAGAAATTTTGCCTTAAACTTTTGTCAGCAGCTGCTCCTCTCAATAAAGGTTCCATAAAGTCATAGAACCCCTTCTGTGTGGTGTTATGTGCCCTTCAAGCAGGCGTCCCTGGTCAGTGAGCTGAAGAGCTGGTGTCTGTCCAAGCTGCAGAACATGGAGGTCCGCTTCACCGGAGACCCCAGCAGCAGCACCAAGCTGCAGCGCTCCTCCTCTGTGGCCGAGGGCCTGAATGAAACCGAGGGAGCCAGCCTCACCGTGCTGTCCTCTGCCCAGGCTGGCAGCTCCCAGTGCCTGGAGCTCCACGACAGCCCCGTCCTCCTGGACGGGGGCCGGGGGGAGGCCACTGTGGCAGAGTGCGGCTCGGCCAACCACTACTTTGTGGTTCACGTGGAGAGCTCTCCAGGTAACGCCTCACCAACCACAAGCTCTCAGAGGGACTCAAATCTTCATTTATTCCACATCAAACAGCCTGGAAATGAATGCTAAAATATACAGGTATTTTAGGACCATATTAAATGCCATTTAATACATATTTTATCTCCAAACTGGCTAAAAAGAATGAAGGAAAATTGGTAGTAGAATCTTTAAAGCCTAAAATTCAGATTATTGGATTTTTTAGACACCCTGCTCTCAAAAATATCAGTAGTTAAATAATAGCAATTATTAAATGCGTGATAATTATAAAAATAAAATGGGAAAAACAGGTGTTTTTTGTGCAGATAATTAACAATTATCTCAACCAATTAGTAATAAAATATAAAAGTATAGTTGAGTAAACTCTAACAATTATCAGACAAATGTTTTATTAAGTAATTTAATAATAATTTTGGCCTGAATAACTAGAGGCCGACCAATAGGGACTATTTACACTGAGACTGAATTAATCAATGATATGGTGGCTGAATTTCTGAGCTGAAATCAAAATTTGAACTGTCTCAAAATGACTCAAAGGCACTCAGCAGGCTGCTTTCTTAAACAAATGACTTTATTATAGAATATTTCAGTTGAATATAATTTAACATACATTCTAAATCAATTCTAGCTGACACTGCTCAGAGCGGCTTCCTTCTTTAGTGAACACAGGCGTATGTGATTAACAGTGCATGAGCTGTTTATTTAGAATAACATTGCTGGCAGAGAGAACCATCTGAATGACAGATACTGTACTGGGTTCTGACTGAATGTCTTCTGAACACCGAACAGATGGTGATAAGGCTCAGACTGCAGAAGTCACCTCTCCTGCAACAGCCAAGAGCCCGCTGTCATCAGTCCAGGTGGTTAGGCCGAAGGAGCGTTCGGTCATCTCCATCGACACCCAGAAGAAGAACCAGGACCAGCAGGGTGTGGAGCACGGGGCGAGGGCGGGCAGGAATCACAGAGCCAGCAGCCTGTCTCCGGCCACAGAGCGCCGCTGCAGCAGCAGGACTGAAGCCGGCCTCAGAGACAGGGAGCGAGGGCGGGACAGAGGGAAGCACCATAAGAAGCATTCCCAGGGCAGGACTAAGTCCAGGGGGGCCACAGGGGTCAGGACTCTAGAGGTGTTTGGAGACCAGCCCAGTGAGCCCTCCTTTGCTCAGGAGAGGGACAACATGCACGCTCTGGAGGTGACCCAGTACTTCTTTGAGGCGGTGTCGACGCAGATGGAGCGCTGGTACGAGAGGAAGGTGCAGGAGGCTCGCTGGCAGGCCAATCAGAGGGCTCAGGCTGACAGGGCCGCTCTGGTCGAGAGGATCACTTATCTGGAGGACGAGCTGCGCATGTTGAGGACAAACAGACATGATGACTGCTAACACACGTCACTATCAAGCTACGTGAGATTAGATTTGGAATGACCAATGTGCTCTGCTGGCCACACCAGGGTTCTGCAGGCTGAGTGGATGTTCTCTAGTGGATGTTAGCTGTACTTTAACTCCAGTGTCTTAGTCACAGTGTTTACAATCCACTGACATGGACAGTAAGAGGTGATGCAGCACTCTGCAAACTGGCTTTACATACATAAAAAAAACCTTCAAAACCTGCCCCTTTTTCACCTGTACTTTGATATGCTACGTGCTACGCTAGAAAAGACAACCTCATTTTGAATATGGTGACATACAGGCACATCTTAAGTTAGTTAATGTTAGCTTGCATTCTGCTAAAATTAGCTAACTTAAAGCAGCTCGAGGCAACTTTTATAAAACTGACTTTTTGTCATATTTGCTCAGGGAAAGATCAAAAGATGCTTTGTGTTGGAAGCTTAAAGATAATTGGTTAGTAGAAAGTTGATAGAGTCTCATTCCCAGGGTCCCAAAGTGTCATCTTTTTTGGCTCCGATTGGTCGTTTTCGTTCAGGCCCGGTAGATTCTTGCAAATGCCATAAGGAGCACTAAGAGGAGCCAGAGGAACCTGATTTTCTTCAGATTATTTGTCTGATGTACTACTGTCAGGATATAATGAAAGTTTCCTTCTGCAGATTTAAGATGTGACTGTCTCTTTAAACCATCTTCAAAATGTGGTTGTCTTTTCATCATAGAAGAGTCTAGCAGCTAGCTAGCGGGAGCACAGAGCAAAAGTGGGCAGGTCAGTTGTATCTGTTCTTCCTGTTTTTGAATATTACAGTTGACACTAGAGCTGCAACAATTAGTCAATTCATCAATGTAAGGATTCTGCTTTTCTCCTTTTATATCATTTTCACTATTTAAGTTTTACAGACAAAACAATTAATGGAGAAAATAATCAGCAGATGATGAATTGGAGTGAACTTGATTATTGGTTGCAGCCCTAGTCAACACCTGTGGAGTTCTTTCTCTGCCTCATTCCTGAGTGAGCAATGGAACATTTGGAACACAGAAAAATCTATTTCCAAGCAAAGGCTAATTTAGTTTGAGCAAACAAATCTATTCTGTACTCACTAAATGTTTTGGCAGTGTGTTTGTCACTCAACACAGCACAGCGTTACCACAAAATCAACCGACTGGAAAACTTCTGATTGGTTGTTTCTTCTCCAATAACAATGCTTCAATAAGAAAACAAACATTTCTGCCAATAATACAAGATACCGACTGCAAATGTGTTTTAATTGAGTTGTAGTTAAACAAACTCACTCTAGAGAGTTATCATTTTTTCATAATGCTTCCATTATGAAAAAATGCTGGAGAAATAGTAGGGATTTAATTGGAGACAAAACAGGCAATCAGAATTTACCTTTTGCAGTTCTCCAATTGGTTGATTTTGTGGCACACTGTGATGCTGTCCCAGGCGCACTGATGTGCTAGACGGGTTATTATTGCACGTTAATATGGATAACATACAACAGATCTTTATTTGCTCAAACAAAACTTATTTTTCCTTGCTTAGAATTTCTCTTCAAAATACAATTAGTGCTTCCAAAATAGATTTTTCTGTGCTCCAAATCTTCCATTGCTGGTTCAGGAATGAGGCTCAAATGTAACACCATGAGAGGATTAGGGCCACATGAGAAAAACATTTAGTTCGAAGTTTAAAGTTAAAAAAATAGTCAGAACTCAAATGTTTGACATCCCCCACAGCCCCAATCCTCTTCTGTAGACGACCTATAATCTCCCAGAATGCCGATGCCCTATAGAGGAGCATCCTGACACTTTGCATGAAGAAAGCTCAGTGTTGTGGTGCAGTGTTAGTGGCTGTCTGCTCATATGTGCTTAGGTTTCCTTATGAATAACGCACTCTGTATGATGGAATGTTGTATATAAAAATTGATCATTTAACATCTGTCTGTGCTTTCATTAACTCTGTCCTGCCAAACAACTTTTAATACACTGCGTTGTTCACCTGCAGTCCACATCAGTCCACAGCAGCTGACGTATTTAACTCCTGGCCAACGCCAGAGACTTCTGCAGCTCCTCTAGATGGTTGTTAGCCTGTGTGATCATCATACGGATGGCATCCTGACAGAATAACAAGAGGGAAAATGAATACAATGCCTCGACACAGTCCATACATTGACTTTAAGAAAATCAATTGTAACTCAAGGATCATATAATACAGAGCCTGAATGCTGATATTGTGGCCGGTACAGTGAACTGTGCACCGATATGACCATTATAGAATATTTCAGTTGAACATGTTCAATCATTTATCAACCAGTTCAAGCTGACATCACTGAGAGCTGCTTCTTCTCTCTTACTGTGCTGCTTGCCACAGCATGTAAATCACAGCGCACTCCGCTGGAGAAACTTGGCAGTGACACAGATATATTATTATATAATGATTATATATTGAGCACAAGCATGGTTTTCTGCATTATATACTGGGAAAATAAAAGTTTTCATATTGATAATATAAACACGGATGCAGATATGTGTGATAGGCTGATAAAATCAATAATAATGAATAATAATGTTTTCAATGTCTGCTGACTCAAAGGAAATAGGCTGTGGGCAGAAGCCTGCCATTAGCCTACAATTAGGAAAGTGCAATAATTATCAGCTGATCATGAGAACTGTATATGCCTGATTGATCCAATAATGAAATTACAATCATTGTCCATAATAATTTTGAATTCTGAACCAAAACAACTTCATAGAGCATAAAGCATGCTTGTAAGTTCTTTTCCTTGCTATGTTATATTGAATATATATGTTATATTGGCTCTTTGCAACACTACAGTACTGCATGTTTGTCACATTTGACCTTTTATGAAAATATTTGCAGTTTCTGCCATTTGGATAATATGAATTAATATATTTGGAAAGTAAAATGGCTGCCATGAGGTGTTTTTGTGATGGCTTTCTTCCTGAAAGCTGTGTGGCCACTGTGGTATGAGTATACATATATAAGTTTCATGCTTTTATGACAAAGTGAACAGATCTGTGATCAGAGCTCAAACTTGGTACCTACCACCTGGAGCTTCACCTCTCACAGTACCTTTGCACTCATAAAGGCCACATAGAAAAGGTCAGTATCTGTCTCATATCTCTATCTATCTGTTCCATGGTTTTTCCTCCATTCCCAAACTTCCAACTTTCCAGACATGAACATAAACTAATTTCACTTAGTTTTCTTCACAGAAATGAAGGAATGCGGAGATGAAATATATCTACTGTGTATATTTTCCTACACCCCTTAAAATGAAGAAGGCCTCGAGACCCCCAGGCTGGGAACCACTGCTCTAACCAACAGATGTGAGACAGTTCAAAGGGAGCACACATTCACACCCTCTCTGTACCTGGTCTGTGGCGGTCTTATTCCTCTTGAACTCGGCGCTTGCCCAGTCTCTGAGGTACTTCCTGTCTCCCTCGTCTGGTACCTGGCGTATTGTCCTCAGCATAGTTCTGTAGATCCCCAAAATCTTCTGTCTCTGTAAAAACTGACCCAGGATCAGCAGGTTAGACTCAACGGAGAAGAGAGTATTCACATCCAGTACATGCTGTGTGGACTTTCCAAAATAACAACTCAATCAGCTGAATGTCCACCTACTGAAGGCAACAGACAGCTGCAGACAGCTGCAGA